>NC_080074.1:99200768-99500768 GCF_949987535.1 Balaenoptera acutorostrata | reverse complement strand
TGGGTTCGAGCCCTGGTCCGGGAAGATCCCACATGCCACGGAGCAACTAAGCCCGGGTGCCACAACTACTGAGCCTGTGAGCCACAACTACTGAGCCCACGTGCCACAACTACTGAAGCCCACGTGCCTAGAGCCCGTGCTCCGCAACAAGAGAAGCCACCGCGATGAGAAGTCCGCACGCGGCAACGAAGAGTAGCCCATGCTCGCCTCAACTAGAGAAAGCCCGCACGCAGCAACAAAGACCCAACACAGCCAACAATAAATAAATAAATTAATTAAAAAAAAAAATTTTAGTTGGGATCTTAAGAATTGCAATTCAGGAGACACATTATTCTGGTAGTCCCAAAAGGATGTTCCAAGGAAGAGAAAGAGTCAGGGGCTTTTAAAGACAAAAAGTCATGAGATTGTTAAAAGTTGCCTGGCGAGAATCGTGATTGGCTCTGATGCGAGTCAGAAAATCATTGTCCTTTAGGAATCATGAGTTGTTTTAGGCTGAGGGCCCCATAAGTATCTTGAGTTTCTAGCAGGTGTTTTGGATGACTTCATCAGGTCAAAAGGTCAAATTCCATCCAGGCGGAGATGTGCATAAGTCATACTTCCTTAATGACCTCCCAGTTCCATTTTAGAGAACTCTCTTAGCAATAGCAACCCCATTTTGATTTTCCTTTCACACAGCATTATATCCATCTGCAGCTTTAATTCCCTTTTGTCATACCATAACACAGTCATAGGCTTCATGGACGAGGACATCTTTTGGGGCCATTACCTGCTTATCATAGTTTATAAGCCGACAAGGGAGAAAACAGAGAATTTAGGAAAGTGATATATACATCTCTCTTCTTTATTTTTTGCTTCGACATCTCCCCAGTATCTATGTAGACTGATCACCAGAGTTATTTCCCTTGTTAACAAAGGCAGGTGGGCCTTCCATTAAGGGTATTTACGATGGCAAATGCCAAACATCTTTGTTCAAATGTTTATGTGTGTGCTAAGCATTTTAAATAGATCTTTTGCACTATTCTATTTTTCACACTGAAAGACGTGATATAGTTGAGCTTTGGAGTCAGACAGACCTGAATTTAAATTCTGACGCAATTACTTACAACTCCCATGAACTCTGAGCAAGTTACCTGATCTTCCTAGCTTTAAATTAAGGATAAACTGTAAATTAAGGATTAACAATAGCTACCAGAAAAGGTTATGGAGAGGGCAGGAGAAGTTCCATCTTGGGCCTAGAAACTTATTTCAAAAAATTTATTTAGTATAATTCTGATGTGACATGGGAGACTTCATAAAGAGATGAAGACTCAAAGAAACAGACGGGTATATTTTTAGGCCAGGTTTGATGAAGCAGCGACAGGCATGCAGGGATAACATAGGTTAAAGAGTACGAGGTAATTGCAACGAGGTAATTGCAGTGACGTCGAAGTTTAGCAAGGCCTGTTTGTTAGGATTCTTCTTTGTGTCCTTTTGTCTTCAGAGCTAAGGATTCTCCTTCCCTCCCAGGGCACCTCTCACATGAGGGTTTTATTACCTGTTTCAAGGAAGAAGAGAGAGGAAAGAAGATCAGACTGCCTTTCCTGCTTCTGCCATTTTCTCAAATTCCTTCAGCTTAAGATACTCAATATGCCAAGATGCTATATTTTGGGGTAGTGTGTCCTGAACACCACTATGGGTATTAGTGATGAGAAGTGAGAGGTATTCTTTTTTTTTTTTTTTGCTTAACAGCAAACGTTTATTTCTCAAGGTTCTGAAGGCTGGAAGTCCAAGATCAAGATGCCGACAGACTCAGTGTCTGGTGAGACCCCTCTTCATGGTTCATAGACAGTGTCTTCTCACTGTGTGAGAGGTATTCTTATATCTTTTAATTCCACATATTTTTTTTCAGTTGAGAGAAGGGCAAGCACCTAGAAAATTAATTCAGTTAATCAATATTTATTGGATATCTTCTATTTGCCAGGGATTATGAAATGCCCCTCTTCTATATTCATCTTTTAGCCTTCAATTTTTTCCACTTAAAATTGAGGGGATTGCATAATTTTAAAGTTTTTTTTTTTTTGCTTTAAAAATATTAGCGTCTATAAATTTTCTTAATCTTCATTTTCTCCCAACTAGACCTAGAAGTGGCATACAGAATTGTGGTGGGATAGGGGTGGGATGTGTATGGTGGTTCACATCCACAATTGGTTAAAGTTTGATTTTTTTCCCTACTTCCTCCCATCCACATTTGCATAAAAATGTGATCACACATGCTTACTTACTTGGTTATTTGTAAATACATGGCAGTAACACCTCTCTTCCTTCACAATTCATTGAACATTGCTGGGCTTAGAAGAGAAGCTTGAAGAATGCTCATTCAATGTTCAGTTGATGTGCAAAATTATATTACTTTCTCTTTGTTTTAGTTGCTGCCAAACAGTTGATTTCCTTCAAATCCTGATCTTTCTTTATTCAGATAAGTTTGCAGGGGGAGGGCTTCCATTTCTACACACCAGATAGAATGCATTTCCTTTTCACCTATTTAGGCTAATGGCTTTTCAGTGTTATGCAGAGTAAAGAAATTATTTGGCTTCTATTCAGAAGACAATTTGGTTTGAAAAAGAAAAGGCTAATTCCAGCATAATCATTAAATGAAAATGACAAAGTTTAGCACAAATTTTAAAAAAAACCAAAAAACAAAAAGAGAAAGAAAGAAAGGTCAGTTGAAGACTTTCTAGGAATCACAAATTGTTCCGCTCTGTTTAGGTTTAGATAAGCTTTTCAGTATTTCCCAAACTGATAGAGTCTTTGACAAGGATTTTCTTATGGGTGGAGGTTTTCCTAATACTTCACTTTGCTGTTAATAAATTTCTTTTTTAAGCTGAATTTGTCTTTGGAAAATTGGTTAGACTTATGACCCTGCAAGTCTGGTCTGTCTTGGAGAGAGAAATGAACTTGAAAAAAATTACTGTGAAGTGAGTGATACAAGCCTTTAACATATGAAAATTAAAATAATGGCCCATAATCAATACAACATGCTTTGTGACAGAGTATCTGTAGACTAGATTTATATCAGAAATTCAACAAAATTACACATCATCACTACCTTATCCCCTAACATCATCTAAATGTATAACTTTTAGTAAATGTAGGGGTCCATGACCCAGGAAATAAAAAAAATAATCTTTAGAGATAGAATGAAATTATATGCAATAGTAGTGATTCTGTTCCACTTCTAATGGGGCTGAAGTGGCCATGTACCCTCCAGGTATGAAATCCCATAGGCTATTGGAAAAATGAGTGCATACCCTCTGGCATCTGGATTCCTTCTCCTTGGGATATGTTACAGGCCTTCTTTAAACACTTCACAGTGATAATTCTCCCATGGAAACATGAATAATGTTTCTTGACCTGAATGTCATATAATCTAAAAATTGTCTATAGATAGAACTTTTTCACTGGTGCCAGGAAATCAGCTTAGGCTCACTATATCCATTCTAAGCCTCCGAAAGAGAGCTTTAAACTTCTTTGGCATGCCAAAAATCTAGGTTTGAATTAAATGACTAATGCTTTACCTAGTTTTTACCACGACTTCTCTCTGCCAGAATCTTTTCAATTCATCCTCAGCCAAAGCTGTCATCCATCCTGGCAACGTACCTTTTCACCTCCCCACACGTCATGTCTTTGCTTTTCCAGTCCTTTGGCTGCCCTCCTGTTTCTTCCCTCACATACTTGTCTGACTGGTTCCTAGAAGCTTGGCTGAGATTTTTCTCTGCCATAAATCTGGCTACCACAAATTAAGGGCCCGGTGCCCAAACACACCTCTCTCAATGAAAATCTAAATAGATCTAATATATAAACAAAGAGAATACTTCTATTTTCTTTCTAAAAATAAATCATGCCTTGGCTTTTAAAGGAGAGAATGAAGAGCAGGTTGACAGAGAAAATAACTGGTTAGAACAGAGGTTAGGAAAAGACTTGAGGTAAGAATAGTTACTCAACCATGATAATATCAGAAAAAGCAACAACCGTATTTATCCACAAGGCAGTCCCTCACCCCATCCGTAAAGGCTAATGAGGGCAGTTATCTTTGTTCCGTGCACTGATGTAATCTAAGCCTTCAAAACCTGAGCTGCACATAGTAGGTGCTCTAGAAATATTTGCCGCATGTTCAAAGACTAAGAGAATTAAAAACTGATAAAAAATGACAAAGGCCACAGCTTCACCAAATGTTTAGCCTTCCCAAACACAGCCCCATTGTTCTATTCTCTTTATACCCCAAGGCTTCTCCCTTTTTGTCGTTCTCTTTTACATACATATCTAAATCTAAGAACACACACACACACACACACACACACACACACACACACACACACACACACACACACACACACACACACACACACACACACACACACACACACACACACACACACACACACACACACACACACACACACACACACACCCTCCCCCCAAATCCCTGAAATAACAGGCTGAAATGTGTTATTCAAAGCAAGTTATATTGGGCTGTTGCTTTTGAAGGAATGTCAACTCCTAACGGGTTTACTGTTTCTGTACAGCTTTCCCGCCTTCTCCGAGTGGAGGTGAGGGATGAGGAATGAAACAAACAACATTCTCTCTCCTTTTCCTCAATCTTTTTCTGTCCTTTTCTCTCCTTTCCTCGGCTTTATTTCCTTTCCCCGTCTGCCGTTTCTCTAGGGTCGCTGCTTGGTTTTCTCCCGCTCAGCCTGTTGGTCTCTCTCTTTGATCCTTTCTTTCTATCCCTTATTCCCAGAAGCTCCAGAAAAATACCTTCTTTTTTCCCCTTTTCCACGTCACTTCCCTCCCTTCTCCCATCTCCCTCTCCTTCTCTGTGAGAGGTGAGTTCCCCGCTAGAGGCCAGCACTTTCTCCGTTTCGTCCCTCCCACCGGCGAACAGAACTCGGAAAGAAAGAAGGGGAAAAAAGAGGAGAAAGAGCGAGAGAGGGGAAAAAAAACACAAAAAACCCCGGGGCCTAAGCGCGGAGGCCCGGCAGCAGCGTCGTCATGGCAACGGGCGCCGGCAGGAAACGAGGGACTCGCGGGAGGGAGGGAGGAGGGCGCCGAGGGGAGGGGGAGGGACGGGGGAGGGGTCCGGCTGCCCCGGAAGCACCTCCCCGCCAGCCCCCTCCTTCAGCCCGGCCCGCAGCCCCCGGCCTGCAGCCCCCACCCTCTCGGCCCGGCAGGAAGTGACAGGCCCCGAGCGAGCCCCGGAGGCCTGGCGGAGCCGCGGCCGGCCCGCACCCGGAGCGGCGGGAGGGGCGGGGAGCCGCGGCCGCGCCGGGCGCCTCCCACCCCGCTCTCGGCGCCCCCGCCCCTCCAGGAAGGGGAGGAGGCGAGGGGAGCCCGCCGCGGAGGCCGAGCGAGCCCCCCGCCCAGCCCGGCGCCGGGGGACCCCGGCACGTGAGGTGGACGCCCCCCCGAGAGCACTCGGGTGCAGAGCCAGGCGCGGAGGTAAGCGGGCGGCCGCGGGCCGGGCAGGGGCAGGACCTCTGGGGGCTTGGCTGCGCGGGGATGTTTCTTCCGCCACCTCGGGCTGTGGAACGCCCCAGGTACCTCCCCCGGCGTCTTTCCCTGCCTACCTCTGGCGCTCGCTCTGCGGTCCTTCCCTCTGCCTGTCCAGCCTCTCGCTCTTGTGTTCATTTCTCTGTGCTCACTGCTGTCCGTCCGTCACCCGAGTTGCTTCTGACCGCTCATTCTCTCATTCATTTTCCCGTCTCTGACTTTGGCTTTCCCATCCAGGCATGCTGTCTAGTTATCTCCCTGCTTTTTCTGGTCCGCTGGGTTCCTCAGCCTACAGTTCCTCGACTTCTGTCTCCCCGCTATCAGTAAGCACATTTCTCCGCTCACTTGGGTCGGTTCACTGCTGGCACCGCTCAGTCGACCCCCCTCCCGCGGTGTGATTGATCCCTCTTGCGAACGTCTTTCTCATCCAGGTTCTAGGTACAACAGGGACCCCTGGGGCGTCTCCTCTCCCTCTTCTTCACATGGCTTCCATTTCTTTGGCACAGCCTTCCCCGAACCAACCCCCTCCTCCCGCCCCCCTTCCTATGCCCCATCCTTCCTACGAGACAGTTTCGTGCTTGGGGAAATTGATTTCCTCCAACTCTTGGCTCGGTAGGCCCAGTATCGGGTCCACTTCAATATCCTCTTCCAGCTCCGTGCCAAAGGTCTGCTCCAACCCAACCACACACACCCAAATGCTGCCTTTCAGGATGACCGTGGTTTAGTTACTTTGGGGACCTCTATGGGTCAGCTTCTCTTTCTCTTCCAGTTAAATTCTGAAAATTTAAATTCACTGTGCTTCCCAAACTTTTTGTTATCTTCGCTTTCTGTATTTAATTTTACAGTCCCAACACTGATCACTGATGAATAGATTTATGTGCCTGGGATCCAGGAATCCTGGTTTTGATGACAGTTTCTCCTGATTTTATTAAAAACTTTAAGCTGGTCCCTTTCCACCTCTTTTCTGTTTCTCACTCTGAAAAATTAATAAGACTTCCATATTGGGGGGAGATGAGGGATCATACGTTTTATTAGCATTTTCACCCATGAAGGGAATTAATGTCCCCCCCAGCTAGTAAAGGGGTCTCCTCCTGTCTCTGTGTCCAGTGAACTAAGTCCGGTGATCTATATAGCTATGCCGTGCTGCCTCTCACCCTTACCCGCTTTTTTTCTTCACATGCTGATAATGAGGATTCGTGGGTCTGTATCTGTTTAGTGCTTTAATATTTTGGCAAAAGATGTGGGGAGAAGATAGACTAGACTTGAAGCCAGTATGATTTCTCCTGTGTACTTCTTGGGTTATATCCATGTTTGCAATAACATTTGCTATTCCTGTGCAACTGAATTCTTGGGGGGGGGGATAACGATGCAATCAGATGATACTGGGAATGGAATCATAAAAAAATCTCCCCAACTTTATTTCCAAGCCCAAGCGTTTGATTTTATTTACTTTGTTTTGAATGCAGTCATTAAAATAGATCCACCCTAATAAAACTGTCGACACCCCTTAGCAGAAATTCTGGTTTGATGTTTACATTCCAAAACCAAATTGTGCTGTGCTGACCCAATATTTATAGCGGCTCCACGCCTCAAAAGTAGACAGTATAGTATTTAGGTTTAACAGAAGAGGGGAAAAAAAAGAATGAACAAAAAAACCTTATTGTCATTTAGTGCTGCTTCGAAGGCATGTTTCTTCCTACTTCTCATCTGTCTCTTTGCTTGGTTCTTAGCAATGTTTTCATGTCTTTTTGCAAATTTTAGTGTAGACCCCAGAGGGTAAATTCTGACTACTTTAGTGGACTCAAAAGTTGAATCTTATTTTCTTGAAGATCTTCATTGTTGTCTTTACTATGTTTAATACCTGTAAGTCATTTGTTAAAATGATGTATTATACTTATTTGTGAAGCCTTCCTTGCAAACAGGGAAACTGAGGTTATAAGAAGGGAAAGTGACATGTCCAAGGTGTTACTAGTAGCCTGAGTGGGAACCAGACAGCTCTTTGGGCAATATGGGCTGTAGGCTAGTTCTTCTGTCTCCTAGTTTTATGACTTTCTATGATGCATTCAATGTATTGATATCTGTATCTTAAGCCCCTCCTCCATAAAATAATGACAGTGAGTACTCAAAGTGAGTGACACTGCCTTAATCATAGATTGTTTTTGGTTTGAAGAAGCATGTCCTAGTGTAAAGGTTTGATACTTAACTGGGACAAGTTTAACTTCAGAAAACCTCATTTCCACGGTTGTAAAGTGGGGATAATTATATTTCCTGTAAAGCACTGAGAGATAATGGAGGTGAAGAGCCTAGCCCAGTGAGAGGAGGCACCTAGTGGCTTCTCAGTAAACGGTGACCATTGTTAATAAGATGACGCTGATAATGGTGTTGCACATGCGGAGAGAGATGAGATAACAGTAAATTTTAAATGGGACGATTTTAAACTATTTAAAAGTGTTATGGGGATATAAGGTGGCCTTACTATTATGAGGAACCGTCTTACATTCTGGCCATTTTATATTTAATGCCATGAGGGAATATGTAAAAGTTGTTTATTTTGAGACACTGCTTAGCTTCAGAAGATGGTGTGGGGAAGTTATGGTTATAAGAGTATATTGAAGATTTGGTAGTTATTAAACCGGAGAAATCATGGTTTATGGAAGAAGAGGAAGGTTCTTAGAAAACTTGAATAATAACATGAAATGGTAGTTTGAGATCAGGTGTAAATTTTAATCCTTTGCTGCTTCCATCTAGGTCTTGAGTCAGAGCGCCAGCCTCAGGCACCCTGGACCTCTATCATGGAGACTGAGAGTGAGCAGAACTCCAACTCCACCAATGGGAGTTCCGGCTCTGGGGGCAGCTCTCGGCCCCAGATAGCTCAGATGTCGCTGTATGAACGGCAAGCAGTCCAGGTGAGGCTCAGCTCTGAGGGGCTGTGATCTGTGAGCACTGGCTTGGGGCGGGCAAGGATGCAGGAAGATAATTGCCCTTGGTTCCTTTCCAGCAAACCGGGGCAGTTGGATTAGGTGACAACTAAGGTCCCTTCCAGTTCTGAGAATCTTAGGAGTTCACAGCAGTTTGAGCAAGCAGGCAGAATGAGATTCAGTCTTTAAGGTTTTTATACCATTCAGTTCATGTTGCTAGATTCTAACTAACCATTTCTCTTCATGGATTGTCAGGTTTTTAATTTTTGGTCTTTCTTGAAAATCACCCTGAGCAATGGAAGTTAAGAACTTTTACTTAAAATATTTTAGCTACTAGAATAACTATGCACATCCTAAGACTGGTTCTAATTATGAAAAAAAATACAGTAATATCCTGAAGTTAATGTTAAAACTGAATTACCAGTATCATCTCGATAAACACCCATTAGTATTATGCTGTAGATGTTTGAAAATGCCACTTACTTGAAAATTTTACCTGATACAGTCTTTCATAAGTCACCATTTACTCTATTTTTCATCATATCCAACCCCTTAGGATTCTGTCACCTTTATTGTATCCCTAGAATATGGTCTTTTATTTTCTTCTTCTCTTTACATTAATCAACATCCCATTTATTTTCAAACCAGTTTAGTCCTAATTCTTTGTATATTTCCAGATTCCGTTTTGGGAAATAAGAGTTCATGTGAGTTACACTGCTTTACTTTTCAAGAATAGAGCACAGCAGAATTAACTGCTTGTCTACTTTTTAAGGACTTACTGGTTCTAATATAAAAATGGACGAAGCAGATATTGACAATTTAACCAGATACCCGTCTTCCTTTGTTTCCCTCCTTCCCGTATGTCCCTTTTAGAGGATCACAGTGATTTCCATAGAATAGGAGTTAGGAGTGATTCTTCTTTTTTCCTGGCCACGCCGTGTGGCATGCGGGGTCTTAGTTCCCCGACCAGGGATCGAACCTGTGCCCCCTGCATTGGGAGCACGGAGTCTTAACCACTGGACCGCCAGGCAAGTCCCAGGAGTGATTCATTCTAAGTGGATTGATCCCCGCTCTTTCTTCCTAGGCTCTGCAGGCACTGCAGCGTCAGCCCAACGCGGCTCAGTATTTCCACCAGTTCATGCTCCAGCAGCAGCTCAGCAATGCCCAGCTGCATAGCCTGGCTGCCGTCCAGCAGGTGAGAGGTCAGCAGCTAGCTGGCCCAGGAGGGAGGGAACAGGCACTACAGGTGGGTCGGGGCATGCTACACCCTCCGCTGAGCCAGGCTGGAAGCAGTCTCCTCTGCCTCCTGTCCTCCTGTAGGAGGATGAAGGAACCTTAGTGTCTGGGCTCGCAGTAAGAACTGTGGGGAAACTACCTTTTAGAGGTAACATGGCTTTGTGCTAGACCTATACCGTCCAGTATGGTAGCCGTTAGCCACAGGTAGCTATTGAACACTTAAAATACGGCTAGTGCAAATGGAGGTGTGTGAAAAGATTTTGGATTTCAGAGACTTAGTATGAAAAGAAATTTCAGTAGTTTGTTTATGTTGGTTACATGTTGAAATGAGATAGATCAGCTTGAATAAAGTAAATTATTAAAGTTTACTTCTCCTGTTTCTTTTCACTTTTTGAGAAATGTTCCTACTAGATGATATATGTGGCTCGTATTCTATTTGTATTGATGGGGCAGCACTGGGCTGGACTTAGCAGTGACTCATGACGTGACCTGACCAAAGTTTCTTGCAGCTAAAAGAAAGTGGGAGGAAGAGAACGGGTTGCCTGCCTGCCCCGGGCGGGTCCTGTGGGAGTTATTGGGTTAGCATATGTGACAACATGAGGGTAATTGGGATTGTGAAGACACTCGTCCTCGCTCCATAGTAGAGGCTCTCAATTCTTACCTGAAATCTCTATTATATTTTGTGCCTGTGATCTGTTACTGGCAGGTTCAGAGCCTTTTCCGTCATTGTCTCTGCTCTTTCTTGTCTTCTTTCCCCTCTAACAGGCCACGATTGCTGCCAGTCGGCAGGCCAGCTCCCCCAACACCAGCAGCGCCCAGCAGCAGAGCACCACCACCCAGGCCTCCGTGAGTACTGCTCCTCCCCTCCGAGGGGCTTTCCTCTCCGGGTTAAACTACTTTGTGCTGCTGATCTGAGAGTGTTTATTGAGCCATCCACGGTATTTACTGCCCTTCTGTAGAGAATATTAGTAAAATGGAAAGTAACCAGCTTGGATCTATATAGGAGTCTTAACGAGGAGGTCTAAGAAAGGAGGAGGAAAGTCCTGCGTAGGCGGTAGCATAGCCTTGAATGAGAAGTAAGATCGGTTCCGTTTCGTCCCTTTGCCTTCTCAACTGTTACGCTGGTGGTTAGGGACTGGTTTGGTGATACCCTCCAGTAGCTGGGATGACAGTAATGGGTAGCAAGGTATTATTCATTTCCTCCTGACTCTATGAAAGTGGGATACTCTGTTCTTGACCGCGTCACTCTGAATTTGTCAGTCGTGTATATTTCCTTTTACATCTCCCCAGTCCTGAGTCCTGGTTCCTTTCTGTACCACACAGATCAATCTGGCCACCACGTCGGCCGCCCAGCTCATCAGCCGATCCCAGAGTGTGAGCTCTCCCAGTGCTACCACTTTGACCCAATCTGTGCTTCTGGGGAACACCACCTCCCCACCCCTCAACCAGTCCCAGGCCCAGATGTATCTACGGGTAAGCCAAAGCCACAGCTGCTATTGCCCCAGGGGCATAAATGTCCTGTGACTTACTGAGTGAAAGCTATTTTTTTTTTTTTTTTTTGGCTGCACCACGCAGCTTTTGGGATGTTAGCTCCCCGACTAGGGATTGAACCGGGGCCCGCAGTAGTGAAAGCGCCGAGTCCTAACCACTGGACCACCAGGGAATGCCCAGAGTGAAAGCTGTTTTATTTAATCATGGTTACCCAGATGTTTTAAGACAAGCTGATCTACTTCCTATGCCTTACTTAACCTCTAGAAGTGATGCTTAGTGTTTACAGGTAGCCTGCAGATTATTGAGATCCTAAGTTAGAAGATGTTCACCTTAGTATTTGAGAAATTTGCGTCAGATAATAGTCTAATCTTTAAACCTATGACTCAAGTACACGAATCCTATGTGTTATCTCTTGGCCTGTCTACTTACTATATATAAACACTTGCTCCGGAATCCTCATTGTCTCAACCTCTTTGATGTTTGATTGTTTGTTATCAGTGTATAGTTTTATACACATTCTAGGTTTTCTTCGGATGATTCATCGCATGTGGAGAATGAGGGTCTCCTGGGTTGGTGTGGAAAGGGGCAGGGCTTAGCTGTTTCGTATCTTCTGTTTATTTTGTCTTGTGGTCCTTCCCTTCCGTTTCTTCTGTCTCTCTTCTTTGCCTCTTGTTCTCTTTCCTCTGCTCTTCCTCTTCCTCCTCTCCTTGCCAGCCACAGCTGGGAAACCTATTGCAGGTAAACCGGACCCTGGGCCGGAATGTGCCTCTAGCCTCCCAGCTCATCCTGATGCCTAACGGGGCGGTGGCCGCGGTCCAGCAGGAGGCGCCATCTGCCCAGTCTCCGGGAGTTCACACAGATGCCGATCAGGTCAGTGGCAACCACGTGACCTGTGGACGGACACTGGGGAGGGCGAAGGGAATGGCCTCGGACCAGGGCCCACCCTTCCACCCCATTACCACTTTACCACTTTTCAGAATCCTTTTTTAAAAAAATTTCTGTAGAACTTGAATACCTTATACCTTTTTAGTTCTTTGAGTTAGGAAGGGAAGTAGACTTGACTGAAAACAGCCCTGTGGATGTGGGAAGCCTTATTCTTAATACAGGACAGATGTCCTTACCCTTCTTTTAGCCCTCCATGGCTCAGTTTTATTCAGGAAGTCTTAGTTCTCTCTTCTTGCAGTACTGTCTCTGTAAGGTAAGGGATGGTTGAGGGAATTCTAGTTAGACACACGTGACGCTGACCTGGCTGAGTTGCTGGCAGAACACTTGATTCCTTGTCTTTATGAGTTACTGTAGCTCTCAACCTTCAGCAGTCTGTTTCTGCTCACTGTGTTCCCAGTAAAGTCTTCCTCACCAGTGCTTCCCATGCCTTATCTGCAATATGTGTGTGTGTGTGTGTATACATATATATAGAGCCTGAATGCTTTAGCTTCTTATGGGTGGGATATAAACTGGGATCTTATAGTACTCGTTTCATTCTTTTAGTTTATCAGTCAGCAAGTAAATATTGAGCTCTTTCTGTTGATGTGCTCAGGTATATATTAGAAACTGGGGGATTGAAAAATGAGTCAAGTCTTCAAAGAGCTTAGAGAAGAAAGAAGTGCAAAAGTAAACAGTACCAACTTTGATGCAGGAGTTTAGGGAAGAGTTGCCTGCATTTCTTTTCAGTGACTTTTAGGAACATGAGCAGATTCTTAAAGGACGGGTAGGATTTGATTTGGAGTAAGAAGAACACTGGAGAGAGAACAGTATGTGTAAAGGCCTATCTCATGTACGTGACCGTGATTTGGGGATGAGTGAATAAACTGGAGACAGCAGGCCTGTGGCTGGAAAGGTCGTTGTTAGGGAGAAGTCTGAAAGCCAGGTAACTTCACAGGTAGCAGTGGCACTGCTGGCTTGAACAGCAGATTGATAGGGTCAGGAAACTCCTTGAGAAAGAATCATTTAGGAACACGTGCCTGGAGAAGAAAGAGAAATGAGAGAACCTGCTAAGAAACTGTTGCGGTCATTTAGTTACAAGGTAAGGCCTTTGGTTTAGACTACAGTGATAGCCGTGGAATCAGAGGGTGAGGTGGAGCCTGCTTCCATAGCAATTCTTTCATTTATCCATCTATTTATTCATCAGATATTTGTGTGTCAGTGTGTGGAGGGACAGAGTAGTGGTTGAAAGTGGGAATCTGATGTTTGGGTCAGATTCCAACTCCATGACTTAGTGTGACCCCTGCAAATGGCCTAACATTTTTGGCCACAATTTCTTCATCTATTAAATAGTTATAAAATACCTACCTCAGAGTGTGTTGTGAGGACCAAGGGAGTTGATGTGTGTAAGCGTTTGAACAGTGCCTGGACACAGCATAGTGAGGGTTTACGAGTTTAGCCCTCATTATGATCAGATATCAGACATTCCTTGGCCTTGAATGGCCAAGGTCATGATCACTGGACTGATGGAGATGACACATCATCAAAGCACATTGAACAGATAATCACCTGAATAGTTTAATAATTGCTTCATTAGAAAGTACAGAGTGCTGGGACTTCCCTGGTGGTGCAGTGGTTAAGAATCCGCCTGCCAATGCAGGGGACACGGGTTGCGGCCCTGGTCCTTGAAGATCCCACATGCCGCGGAGCAACGAAGCCCGTGCGCCACAACTACTGAGCCTGCGCTCTAGAGCCCGTGAGCCACAACTACTGAGCCTATGTGCTGCAACTACTGAAGCCCGCCTGCCTAGAGCTCGTGCTCCGCAACAAGAGAAGCCACCGCAATGAGAAGCCCTCGTACCACAACGAAGAGTAGCCCCCGCTCGCCGCAACTAGAGAAAGCCCGTGCACGGCAACGAAGACCCAACTCAGCCAAAAATAAATAAATAAGTAAATAAATAAATAAATTTATTAAAAAAAAAAAAAGTACAGAGTGCTCTGAAAACATAGAAAGGGACTTAATTTAGCCTTGGGATGGGGGTGGAAGTCAAGAAGGCCTTCCCGAGGAGATGGCAGTTAAATGGGGGCCTGTAGAAGTTAGTCAGGGGGAAGACATGGAATGAGAGTGAAGGCAGGGTCCCCCCCATGTCCAGAGACCTGAGGAGGGAAGAGACTTTGTATATTTGAGGCACTAAAAGAAGACCCGTGTTCCTGGAGCCTGGCGATGGGGGATGGAGATGGCACTGGGGAGGTGGGAGAAACTAATCTTGCAGGGCCTTGGGGACTGTGTTTAGGATTTGGGGCTCTATGTGAAGGCCAGTGGGAAACGGCAGTGACTTGGAGACTTGAGGGTTTAAAAAAAATTTTTTTTTATTTTAAGGACTATGTTGGCTCCTCTGGAGAATAAATGGAAATGGTGTGAGTGTGAGTATAGGGAGAAAAACTGTGTTATAAGAGTTTAGGGGAAAGATGGTGTTTGGATTAGGTGGTAGCAATGTAGATGGACAGAAATGAGTAGATTGGAGGAAAACTTAGAAGACCATTGGAAAGGGAGGCCTGACCCAGTGGATGGGGGATGGGGGGAGGTGCCAGAGCTGGGATCTGACACGGCCGTGAGGGGCCAGGAGTGCTGTGAATGCGATGAAAAACGCTGGGGAAGTGGACGCAGGGTGAAGTTCACTTTAGGATGTGCTGACCTAGAAGTGCTCGTGAGCCGCCCCCGAGGAGGTATTGGGTCAGCAGTGTGATGTACACAGTGCCCAGCTCAGAGGAGAGGTCTGACTGAGTTGGAGATGAACAGACAGGAGTAGTGTGCATGGAGATGATAAGAGAAGTCAAGCACCGGAAATCGCTTGGGGAGCCGGTACGGACTGAGAAGAGAAAAGCCTTCAGGCCGGAGCCCCGAGGTTTAGAACGAGCCCTTAGAAAGTGGAGCAGCCCCAGGTAGAGTAGAGGGTGGTGGGCTGGCAGAGGGGAATAGGCGAGAGTGACAGAGACAAGATCTGGATTGTGCAGTGTCACGAAGACAAGGGCGCTGAATGTTACGAAAGTGGAGGGGGTCCTCTGTCCAGTGCAGTGGAGAGGGCGGGAGAGCTGGACTTAGGTCTGTGGGTGGAGAGCCACTCCCCTTCCAGGGGAGTCGGGGACTGAAGCCAGAGGAGCAGTGTGACTTGAGGAGTGACTGGGTGGTGGGAATCGGTGCGGTGATTGTAAACAATTATGAAGAGATGAGCAGGAGCAGGAGAGGAGGGTGAAGCTGGGGTTGGGAATGGGGTTCAGGCTTGGTGACGGGAGGGAACCGGTAGAGGAGAGGCTGAAGAGAAGGAAAGAATCGAGAAGGAGGAGGGGATGGGATCCTTAGCCTGTAGAAGGACGGCCCTTTGGTAGGAGGAAGGAGAGGAGGAGAGGGGGTGGCAAGGGATGGGAGCAGGTGCAGGGGCAGGTTTGGTGGAACTGCTGAAGCGTCTTCACATCTAGTGGTTTTATTGTCTCTGCTGGAGTGAACAGTGACGGGGGAAAGAGGAAGTGGTTCTGAGGTACAAGGAGAGGAGGAAAGTTTTAAATAGCCATTATGGAAAGAAAGCTGATTAGAAAAAAACAATACAATTGCCAGGTAGTATATAAGCGCCCCAGCACCCAATCCTGATGATTCTTGTAAATCTCTCTCAAAAGCTATTACCTGTTTTTCTTTATTACTGTTGTCTGAATTCGGGTTCTTTTTGTTTTTCACCTGAATTACTGTACTAGTTTCCTAACTGGTCTCTTGACTTCAGCCATATCTACTTCTAATCCTTCCCCACATTACTATCAGAATAAGTTTTTTAATAAGAAGATATATGTTGTCACTAACGTTATTTTTAATTGTACCTCCGGTATACAGAATGTGATAAATCATAATCCTTGGCTCACGGCCTCCTCTCATCAATGGTCCATTAATGGTCCACTTTTTAAAAATATTTACTCAGTAAGTTTTAATCATGCAATAAGTCATCCCCAGTTCCATCCACTGCCTCCCCTTACCCATGATTCCTAGGTTCATCCTTCCCTGTGTCCCTTTTTATATAGTTTTACTGCCTTTATGTATATTTCTAAAATGTACTTTTATTATGGAACATTTCAGACATAAACAAAAATATAAAGAAATATGAACCTCCATGTACTTAACCATCCAGCTTCAGCATTTATAAACATGTGGCCAGTCTCTCCAGACCCCTTCCCTTCACCTGTGGATTACTTAGAAGCAAATTCCAGATACTATATCATTTATATATATATATACACACACACACATATATATATACACACACATATATGTATAATTTATATTTATAAGGTACTTGTGTTGTACTTGTGTTGTCTACAGTCTTTTTGGGAATGATTTCTTAATAGCTTACTGTCAAAATCCATCTGTAATGTTGTATGTCATTGTACTTTATTCATTTTGATTTCTATGTAATATTCCAGTGTATAAATATACTACACATCTTCATTCATCTTCTCTTCTGATTATGGCCATTTGGTTGGTTTCCAGGTTTTTATTATTATGACTAGTGCTGCTGTGACCATTCTTACACAAGCCACCCATTGTATACAGCGAGCATTTCTCTTATGGGATTCCTGGGTTATTAGAAGGTGTGTGAATATTCACCTTCGGGATATGATGCCAGACTGTTTTCCAAAGTGGTTGTACTGATTTATACTTTCATCAGCAGTGTTTGAAAGAATGGTTTCAACTATAGATTTGACCATGATGATTCTGACGCATATTCTTCAGTGGCTTCCTGTAGTGCATTAAGTGCTCATCGTTCCTTCTCTCCATTCATACCTTGGAGCACTTACTCTCTGTCAGGCACTGTGCTAGGTGCTGGGAATATAACAATGAAGAAGATGGAGAAACTTTGTTTCCAAAGTAAAGTTGAGGCTCTCTTTCTTTTAATACACCAGGCCCTTGGAGATCTGGCCTCTTTCTAGCCTCAGCCTACCTTCCTAGCTTCATTTCTTGCCATTTCCTCTAATTCACCCCAAACATAATGAAATATTTAGAATTTCCAAAAATGCTGTGCTCTTTCTTGGCTCAGTGGTCTTGCAGTGTTGTCACCTATGTCTTCAAACCCCTGCCTTCACTATTACCTGTTGGTTCTCAGCTCAGACATCACCTGTTTTAGGCCATCTTCGCTAATCTCCCTAGTCTGAGTTAATCTCCTCTCTGTGCTCGTGTAGCACTGTGTGCCTATCTGTGCATAGTGTAATTTGGTTTTCTTGTCTTTTTTAGTAGAAAGTACTCATTAAAAGCAGGGGCTCGTGTCTTTCATCTCTGCATTCCCAGTATCCAGTGTGGTACCTGAAGCATAGTAGATGTTTTGTAGATGTTGAATGAATGAATGGAGAGGAAAGGGAAAATCGGAGACATTTTGAAGGAATAAAATAACCAAACTAGATGATGGATTTGATAGTGAGTGAAGGAGACTGAAAAATCAAATATGAGTTGAGTCCCTCCCTGGGAAGGTCTTCACTGTGTACATTTGTACAGGAGGGGGTACGAGTTGAGGGGGGCTGTGGAATATCTGTAGCTGTCGTCACTGCTTCGGAATCAGTCACAAATCTTTGACCTGAGTGCCCCCTGTTCCCCTTTTCTCAGTCTGTCTTTTACTTCTTATCTTTCAGGTGCAGAACTTGGCAGTCAGGAACCAACAGGCCTCAGCCCAAGGACCCCAAATGCAAGGCTCCGCTCAGAAGGCCATTCCTCCTGGAGCCTCCCCTGTCTCCAGCCTCTCCCAGGCCTCTAGCCAGGCCCTCGCTGTGGCTCAGGCTTCCTCTGGGGCCTCAGGCCAGTCCCTCAACCTTAGTCAAGCTGGTGGAGGCAGTGGGAATAGCATCCCAGGGTCCATGGGTCCAGGTGGCCAGGCACCTGGGGGCTTGGGTCAGTTGCCTTCCTCGGGAATGGGTGGTGGTGGGAGCTGTCCCAGGAAGGGCACAGGAGTGGTGCAGCCCTTGCCTGCGGCCCAGGCAGTGACTGTGAGTCAGGGCAGCCAGACAGAAGCAGAAAGTGCAGCGGCCAAGAAGGCAGAAGCAGATGGGACTGGTCAGCAGAGCGTGGGCATGAACCTGACACGGACAGCCACACCTGCTCCCAGCCAGACCCTTATTAGCTCAGGTAAGCTGTCACCTCTCATAACGTCATTGTTCTCTCGGCACTTGTTTGAAATCGTCAGAGTACATATCTTTGCCTTTTTTCCTGCTTGTGTTGGTCCTGGACTAGTGGAAGGAAAGAGAATCACATCAGCCTTGATCCAGGGAGACAGGACGACAGGTAACAGAGATGGATCTTGTCTGTTTCCACCAGGCAGCAGTCAGTTTACAAGTTGCCTTGTCCTCTCTTTCTTAGGTCCTGAGTTCTTCAGTTTACTCACCCTACCCATTCATTCACTTGGTTCCTTTTGAGTTGCCTACTGTGTTCTAGGAGGTGCTGGGACACATCTTTGGAAAACAGACTCCTGCTCACGGAGCTTACAGTTTAGCATAAGGGATGCGTTTAATGCTGGTTAGTTGGCCCAGTGTAGAGTAGAGACTGTATAGGTGCCTTAGAGCACTTAGGATGAGCAAATAGAGCCATGGTTTAATACAGTCAACTTGTGATCGTCTGTATCAATGATGAGGATAAAAAAGAATAAATAATAATAATAACCCAGAATAGTTCTTGCTCTCAGGCTGTGTATAGAGTTAGATGTGTGCACCTTACTTGGTAATGTTTATTTTTGCCTTCCTTGTTTCTAGTTCTTTAGTTGTTGCTATATTTGAATAATGTACTCACAAAATGTAACAGTCAATTATCAGTTTAATACCTAGTATTTACACACTGTAGCACTTCTGTTACCGAAGTGCTTTCATTTCACATATATCCTCTGGACACTCTGGTAGAGTATGGAGTGGGGAGATCCCAACTCCAGTTTACAGTGGAGAAAACTGGGTAAAGCCCGAGCTCGCAGCTGCCGACTCGTTAAGACTTGTTCTCATAGGCGGTGACCCAAACTGATAAATCTTGGAGACCGAGGCATTCACGGGAAGATGTTGGTATCCTTACCTCTGTGGATGTTTATTCTTTCAGTGACCGCTAAGTGTTTCTCATGTGTCAGGCCCTGGGCTGGGTTCCAGGGATGTAAAAATGAATGAAACATGGCCTCAGTGCTTGAGGAGCTGAGTCTAATCATGGAGAGGATGGGGCCCGCCGTTGTCCTTGCTGAGTGCAAAGTAACAGGATTTAAGTAAAGCAAAAAAATAAAAGTTAGATAAATGCAAGAAATTACCGAGGACCGTTAACTGCTCGAGCAAGAGTGGTCTGTCGCGGAAACCTTGAAGGCTGGAGGTAGCTGGTAACGGCAGACTCGGAGCAAAGGGTGTGAGCCAAGCAGCCGCCCGGGCCCCTCCAGGCTCGCCTTCCATTCACCGTCTGGGTCCGCCTCGGAAGGGTGCTCTGGCTTCCCATTCCTGGTGCTGCCGCTGATTTTCTGCCCCCCTCCCTCTCTGTCGCTTCGGGCTGTCCCCGCAGCCACCTACACGCAGATCCAGCCCCACTCCCTGATCCAGCAGCAGCAGCAGATCCACCTGCAGCAGAAGCAGGTGGTGATCCAGCAGCAGATCGCCATCCACCACCAGCAGCAGTTCCCGCACCGCCAGGCGCAGCTGCTGCACACGGCCACCCACCTCCAGCTGGCCCAGCAGCAGCAGCAGCAGCAGCAGCAGCAGCAGCAGGCCGCGCCCCTCCCTGCCCCCCCGCCCCCGCAGGGCCCCCCCGCCCAGCAGGCCCCGCCTTCGCAGTCCCAGCAGCCAGCCCAGACTCTGGTTGTCCAGCCCATGCTGCAGTCTTCGCCCTTGTCGCTCCCTCCTGACCCAGCCCCCAAGCCCCCCGTCCCCATCCAGTCCAAGCCACCTGTGGCCCCTGTCAAGCCTCCTCAGCTGGGGGCTGCTAAGATGTCAGCCACCCAGCAACCTCCGCCCCACATCCCCGTGCAAGTCGTGGGCACCCGACAGCCCGGTACAGCCCAGGCCCAGGCTTTGGGGCTGGCCCAGCTGGCAGCTGCCGTGCCTGCTTCCCGGGGGATGCCAGGCACAGTGCAGCCTGGCCAGGCCCACTTGGCCTCCTCGCCGCCTTCCTCCCAGCCCGCTGGTGCGCTGCAGGAGTGCCCGCCTGCCTTGGCCTCGGGGATGACCCTGGCTCCTGTGCAGGGGACGGCGCATGTGGTGAAGGGGGCGGCTACCGCCTCCTCACCTGTTGTGGCCCAGGTCCCTGCCGCCTTCTACATGCAGTCTGTGCACCTGCCGGTGAGTGACGCCTGATGGCTTTGAGGGCGCTATCGTCCCTGAGAGGACCTGAGCTTAATTTAGGAGGGGAATAAGGAGTTAGGCAGGTTAAGATACTGGTATTGATCACTGCTTCTTTTGTGAGAGAGAGACATTAGTGCAGATAATATCTGAAGTTCATACTCCTAAATTTGCCACTGAAATTCTGTGTTTTGGGATCTGTACTAAGTTATATCAAGATATAGCCTTAACCACCAAAATTGATTTTTAGAAAAACAGTAGTTCGTGGTTGGGCTGTTGATGAACCCAGGGTCTCCAGGTCTATGTGAGGACCTGGAGAAAATGTTGTATTTTTTGTCTTGATGTAGAAGTTATACTTCTTGGGAATGACCAGAAATTTTACTGTACTGTGGGAAGTATACAAATTGGGGAATCTAGAACTAAGAAAATTTTCTCTGACAGTATGGCAATAATTGTGCTTCTTTATTGTCCTTCATTCATAAATCTTTTCTTTCCTGTTCTTCACTGTATAGGGCAAACCCCAGACATTGCCCGTAAAACGCAAGGCTGAGTCAGAGGAGGACAGAGACGATATCTCCACGTTGAGTTCAATGCTTCCTGCGAAGGCGTCTCCGGTAGTAGAGAGCCCGAAGGCCATGGAGGAGAAGGGCGGTCTTGGAGGTGAGTAACTGACTTCTGCAGTGCTGCTGGAGTACACAGAAATTAGAGGAAAGTTCTGAGTGAGCTGAAAGATCACTCTGCCTCAGTAGGCCTGGTGGAGTAGATCCAAACACAGGGAATCCAGGGTGAATGAGCAAAAGGGAACATGTATTACTGTGGAAGATCAGGCTGACTTGGCTCATAGATGGATCAGCTAGGTCATCCCCTATCTGTTCCTCAATCTTGTGTTTATTTTCCAGACAAAGCTGAACCAGTGACCAGTGTGAATGCTAGTACCCCGAGCAGTGATGTAGTAGCCTTGGCTCCTGCCCCGTCAGCACCGCCTCCCACGCTGGTCATGGTGTCCAGACAGATGGGTGACTCCAAGCCCCCACAGGCCATCGTGAAGCCCCAGATTCTCACCCACATCATTGAAGGCTTCGTTATCCAGGAAGGAGCAGAACCTTTTCCGGTGAGGGCAGGGCCAGAAGGTGGGGCTTGGTCGGGTTGTTGTCTTTTCAAACTCCACGAAATCAAAAGGCTCAGAACTATTTAATTATTAGCGAATGGTTCAATTCTGTTGTTTGTATGGTTAGTTGTAAAGAAGGAAGTGAAGAGAAGAAAGAATATGTAGACTAGAAAGTGAAAATATTGGGAAGAGGAGAAGAAAAGGAAAAAAGTGACCTCTAAAGCTGTCATGTTTAGTTAGACAAATTAGGTTGTTTTATAGTGAAGAAAATTGTGGTAGAGAAGTTAAGAGACTTTCCTGGATACCATGAGTTGCAGAACCAGGACTTAGAACATAAGTATCTTGACTCCTAGTATGTTCCCTGCAATTTAGGAAGGAAAAGGACAAAATAGGGAGCCCAGGTAGGAACCTGTTCTCCAATGGCTTATCTGAAAAAAGCCAGTTAGAGGCTCTTGATTGCTATATTGAAAATGGTTCTCTCTGCATCGGACTTGGTCATTAACCCAGAAATCTGGGCAAAGACATGGTGGTGAAAAATGGTGGGGAAAGCTATAGGGAAGCAGAAAGGAATTAGGCTAACTTAACTAACCTTTTTCTGGGACAGGTGGGTTGTTCTCAGTTACTGAAAGAGTCTGAGAAGCCACTGCAGACTGGCCTCGTGACAGGGCTGAATGAGAATCAGTCGGGTGGCCCCTTAGGTGGGGACAGCCCATCTACTGGTAAGTATTTATTTAGAGACCCATCTGGGGAAGGAGGCTGATGGAGATGTGTTTGAGGACTTAGTGTAAAATAGGAATTATCTATTTAAAGTGGGAATTACGTGAAGTCCATCCACGCTGAGAAACCAGAAACCACGTCATATAACACAATACGTAGACTCACACAGAAGTTGTTCCATAGGATAGAATTAAGGGGAATTTTATCAAGCTAGAGTAATCTGTTGAATTATTTACTATAAGGATATATTTTTCTTTTTTTTTTTTAAATTAATTTATTTATTTACTTTTGGCTGTGTTGGGTCTTCGTTTCTGTGCGAGGGCTTTCTCTAGTTGCGGCGAGTGGGGGTCACTCTTCATCGCGGTGCGCGGGCCTCTCACTATCACGGCCTCTCTTGTCACGGAGCACAGGCTCCAGACCCGCAGCCTCAGTAATTGTGGCTCACGGGCCCAGTTGCTCCGTGGCATGTGGTATCTTCCCAGACCAGGGCTCGAACCCATGTCCCCTGCATTGGCAGGCAGACTCTCAACCACTGCGCCACCAGGGAAGCCCAGGATATATTTTTCAAAAGACGATCTAAAATAGGCTATTTCTGGGAATTCCCTGGCGGTTCCGTGGTTAGGACTCCACGCTTCCACTGCACGGGGCACGGGTTTGATCCCTGGTCGGGGAACTAAGATCCTACATGTCGCAGGGTGCGGCCAAAAAAAAAAAAAAAAAAAAAAAAAAAGGCTATATCTTAATTTCCAGTTCTCCTTATTCTAGATTCTGCAATACATGTTAAGGAGTCCTGTTCACACTCCCCCCCCCTGCTTTGGGAAACTTCTGTGGGAGAGAGGTCTTATGTCTTTCCAGGCATTAGTAATCTTTTCCTCTCTCCTGTTCAGAAATGCAGTCTTGTCTGAAATCTGAGATTATGAGTCAGGATAAAATTAGTCATTTAAAGTGGAAATCGTCTGGCTTAAGGTTAGGAAGACTGTGATGTTCTCGAGGGACAGTTCTTTACGGTTTTGGATCTTGAACTCTGTCTTAGGGATTCTCAATTAGGTTGAGTAGGTCTTTGGGGGGAACCCTGAGAGTAATTAGAGTCCAGCGCTGGGCCTGATGGGGGCCTGAGTGGCAGCAGAAACCGATGCAGCCCTCCCGCGCTGCCTTGTTTTCAGAGCTAGATAAGAAGGCGAACCTCCTGAAGTGCGAGTACTGTGGGAAGTACGCCCCTGCAGAGCAGTTTCGCGGCTCCAAGAGATTCTGCTCCATGACTTGCGCGAAGAGGTACTGTAGGCACCGCGCCTCACCCACCTCCATCTAACCTTACACCCCTTCCCTAGGATCTGCTCAAGGCTCGTAGTTAACGTCTCCTTTGCTTTCATTCCCTTCCCCAAATCGGCCCTTAAAATGCCAATTCACATTTAGTGCAGGGGAGCAAGGCGGTCTTCTCTGGCAGCACTCATGACCTCCTGTACGTGCCCTGACCCATAGGTATAATGTGAGCTGTAGCCACCAATTCCGGCTGAAGAGGAAAAAGATGAAAGAGTTTCAAGAAGCCAACTATGCCCGCGTTCGCCGGCGCGGACCCCGCCGCAGCTCCTCCGACATCGCCCGTGCCAAGATCCAGGGCAAGCGTCACCGGGTGAGCTGCCGGTGCGGGGCACACTACCTCAGAAATGGGCCTTTTTCCTCCCTCTTCCCCACAGGGCAGTTCCTTTGCCCAGCTAAAAAGAGTATGAGACCAGAACTCCGGTTTTGCGTTGATTGCCTTACTCCAGATTCCAAGAGATCCTGACCTCTTTGTCTCTTCTCACCTTACTGGTTGCCTGTCCGTTAATCCTTATGCCGTGTTTGAGGAGGGAAAATCTAGGGCAGTCCTTGGCAGAAGGGGAGAACCGAGAGAGGGATACAGTTCACACTTGAAAGGCACTCGAGAGCGGACTGGTGACTTCGGCCTTTGCACGTGAAGTACAGATTATTTCACTTGTGCTAAGATTAGTTTTTCCTCTGTGCCCAATAGTAATCCAAACCCAGGGTGGCTGGGGAGAGGAGAGGGAAACCTCATGACACTGTTACTCGTGACCTCACTGTTTTGCGTTTTTTTCTGTAGGGTCAAGAGGACTCTAGCCGGGGTTCAGATAATTCCAGTTACGATGAAGCACTCTCTCCAACATCTCCTGGGCCTTTATCCGTGCGAGCAGGGCATGGAGAACGTGACCTGGGGAACCCCAATACAGCTCCGCCTACACCAGAATTACATGGCATCAACCCTGTGTTCCTGTCCAGTAATCCTAGCCGTTGGAGCGTAGAGGAGGTGTATGAGTTTATTGCTTCTCTACAAGGTATCGCGGGCCTGTCCACCAGAACCCAGGTCACCTATATTGCTTCATTTTCCTAGTTTTCTTTAGGTCATCCCACAGGGGCTTTTGTAACTGGAAATGTAACGGACTTAAGCAGGAGAGGCTTAAGTATGGTATGACGAAGGCTCTACTCTTGGTATTTATTCCGGTTACTTGTCCACAGCCTGGTTTCCCAGTTTTCCTGGGTTGACTGTCCTCTGCTATGTCAGTAATTTTGCAACAGTTGATTTTCATCTATGATTCTTAATAATAATTTTTAGATAAAGTATTTTTTTATGTGTGATTAATTGTGATACCCACCATGGATAAAAGACTTTTCTCAGTGGAGAAGGGGATTAGGAAATAATGGGCCATTGTTGCCCTGCTCTCTTCAAGGCAGGATTGTTTATAAGCTATTCTTTTTTTTTTTTTAATAAATTTATTTATTTATTTAATTAATTAATTTTTGGCTGCGTTGGGTCTTCGTTGCTGCACACGGGCTTTCTCTAGTTGCGGTGAGCGGGGGCTGCTCCTCGCTGCGGTGCGCGGGCTTCTCATTGTGGTGGCTTCTCGTTGTGGAGCACGGGCTCTGGGCGTGTGGGCTCTAGGTGCGTGGGCCTCAGCAGTTGCAGCGTGTGGGCTCAGCGGTTGTGGCTTGCAGGCTCAGTAGTTGTGGCACACGGGCTTAGTTGCTTTGCGGCATGTGGGATCTTCCCGGACCAGGGATCGAACCCACGTCCCCTGCATTGGCAGGCGGATTCTTAACCACTGTGCCGCCAGGGAAGTCCCTCCCTGTCTTGGCTCTTTTTGTTTTTATAAACAGCCAGTTGCTCTGATTTCATTTTGCTTCCAAAGCTTGCCATCTCAGGCCACTGTATTACTGAATTTAGGACAAGTACTTTGGTGCTACCGTGTAGTTTCTTATACATATTCCCACCATTTCCTTCTAGGCTGCCAAGAGATTGCAGAGGAGTTTCGTTCCCAGGAGATTGATGGACAGGCCCTTTTATTACTTAAAGAGGAACATCTTATGAGTGCCATGAACATCAAGCTGGGCCCTGCCCTCAAGATCTGCGCCAAGATAAACGTCCTCAAGGAGACCTAAGGTGGCCCTCTTGCACGAACCAGCCTAAGGCAGACACTCCCCACTGTCCAGGTTATAACCTGGCGCCAGCAGAGACTTCGCAGGGAAGACAGAGCTGTTCCAATTGCGTATGTCTTCTGTAGAGGGGATTACTGAGGCAGGGAAGACAAGTGCAGGAATTGGTCGCTGGTGCTACATGGTGGCAGCTTTGACATTTCTCTGGGTTCTACTTCACTTTTTAAATCTTTACGATTCTCACCTACCCTAATCCAATCTTTATAACAGAGGCAGTCTGGAGAACTAGGACTGCTCGGCCTTATCCCGGAGCGGAGTGTCTAGCCAGGGTCAGAATTCTCCTAGAGGAGGAATGTACAGTATGGTGAGGCCAGGAAATGGGTGGAATGTAGGTGTGCCTCCGCAGTGGGGGAGCTAGGGTTTCCTAGCTTGTGTGACACAAGCAGCAAAATCTGGCACTCCCTCTTCCCTCTGGATCGTCTGACTGTAGCTGTGGCCCAGAGTTGTGTTGTCACTCCCTTAGTACTGGATGTTTTCTCCTGCATCCACGGCAGGGTCACCAGCCAGGGTAGAGACTGGGTTGGCATCATTCTGATTTGCTGCAGGGACTAAAAGTTTTGGGCACACATGTGGCTGTTGTCTTTCTTTCCGCATCCCCCTGCTCCTTTCCAATTTATCTGTTGTCTCCTACCCCACCTTTCTTTTCCATTCCAACTCTGCTCTGTCCTATAGCTTTATAAAGCAGGAGCGCGTGGGACTGAGGTCAGGAATAGAAGTACCTGCCTTAGGCGCTATACCTTATACAACAAAAATATTAAATATTTTTTTTCCTCCTCAGTAAAAGGATGAAAATTGGTCTCAGTTGTCTCTTACTCCATCATTCCAGTGTATCTACCCTCTTCTTTCACACAAATGACTAGGCCAATGTGGTTTTTTTTTTTTAATCTTTTAACTGTTTTTGTACAAAAAAATGTATATATTTTTTGCATTTTTAAAACACCAGAGTGTGGGGGAGGGATGCAAACAAATAACAAAAAAGATGCTTTTATGACATTATTTTCCCTGTTTAGAAAGAAGAAAAAAAATCATTCCAATAGTATTTAAAAGTCCAAAGATGAAATCATTTCATTTCCTTCTCTAAAGGCTAAAAAAGGCCCCTGCCTGTTGATTCCATCCTCCTGTGTCCAGTGGAGCCATGTTACTCTTCAGTGGCCCAGGCTCACTATCACACAAAGATCAGGCCAGGTTTCTGGGCACATGGCCTGAACAGAAGGGTGGAAGCATCAGAGGATGAAGACCGTCTCCCCACAGAAATAAGGTCGTGGGCAAGAAGACACGTCCCTGAGCCAGAAAAAGGGACACGTGCCGCAGCCGCCACAGCCAGGGCGGAAGATGGCAGAGCCCTGGATGTCCCACTTCTGCTTCCATTCCCTTTCCAGAAGACTGGGGGCAAAAAAAAAAAGTCAAAATGACATGCCTATGAAGGAAAGTGCAACATGTTTAGACATACTGATTGATAGAGGGAACGTTTTAGGAATAAGAAAAGCTTTGCCAGCTTTGACTGCAAGTGGGAGAAACCCATCAAGGAGATCCCACTACAAGGTAAACAGACTTCCCTTTTCTGGAACCCCGGCAGCATAGGAGGTCAATTTCAATATCCCTTTCCAATGACTGGACTTCTGGATTAGGCATTTTGGCTGCAGATGGACCAATAACCTAAGACTACAATCCAGGTCCTAGCTCCAGCTATAAAGTCACTCCAATGCCAGCAAATGATGTTTGGTACCTCGTCATCCTCTAATTGGGAAATTTCAAATTTTCCCATCCTAATCCCAGAGGTGGGAGAATTAAGTCTACGACATCACCAGGCTCAAAGCAAATGGCAGTACTTGGACTACAGCCAAGTGGTCAGTGCAGAATAGTTCCAAGCAGCAAGAAATGACATCCAGGTTCTCATGGAGACTACTGTAGGGTACAGAGCAACAGCATGAAAGCAATCAAACCTTGTATAAATAATGTTTCGTTGCTTTTTTTTTTTTAAATTAAAGAAATCCAGTGTCTCAAAAACTTGTGAAAATGTGTTTAAAAAAGGAAGGGTCAGGGAGCCTGCCACACCCTTTTGCTCATGATAACTCCCCTGCTTGTACTTTCTGATACCAAGAGACCATGCAACAGCCTCTGCTGTCATTGGCCCTATTATATTATCTCTGTCCTACAACTAACTGTACCTCTCAGGAGGGAAAACAAATAATAGGGAACAAAGGGAAGGCATTTCTACTACTGACAAGTGGACGCAAACGAAAAGCAAACCGGAAAGCAAGAGCAATATTAAGGGGGAGATGAGAGACTGGAGCGGAGGCTGCTTAAGAAACCTGGCTGAGGATGCTTTGGTTTGGGGGCTGAAGAAGCTGGACATTTAAAGTGCAATCACATCGGTAATAAATGATCATCCCTTTCTTCTGACTCCTCCCCCAGCTGGTCATCCCCCACACCACGATATGCAGCAGGCACGTTTCGGGGTTTAGATCGGCACACAAAGTCACAACCATCCTGCAGGGGGAAAGGAAAGGAAGGAAACGATCATTTGAAATCAGCAGCTTTCAGGTGGGCAGAGTATGTTTATGGTCCAAGAATGTGGCAGGAACTGGTTTTCTCCAGGGATAATGAAGAGAAAACCCCAAAGCTCCAAGGATCAGCCTGAATCGAATGTGGGGAAGAGCAGACAGGTTCTAACTTGGCCTCACCCTTTCCTCACCTAGGCCCCTTAAGAGCTGTATCAGGATCCCAAATCTCAGCAAAAGGACTGCTCTTCCAGCCAAGCCTTAGCAAGGCCAGACACTAAGATGCTATGTTGCTTATCTGTACTAGGGCAACCAACTGTCTTGGTTTGCTGGGACTTTTGTGGTTTTAGCACCCAATGTCCTGTGTCTCAGGAAACCCCTCAGTCTGGGCAAACCAGGATGGCTGGTCATTCAACCTTGTCTGTAGGCCACGGACTCAGCCAGCTGCCCTGTTACTTACTGCTACCAGGTTGCCAAGATCCTGCCAGAAGGCCAAGTGGGGAAACTGCTCCATTCCTTTGGCTCCCACCACCAGTCGCTGGTACAGGAACCCCCCGATGATATAGACAGCGATCAGCGATGCAAACCTGTTGAGGGAGAAAGACATCTATACTCAAAAACCAAGAAATAGTAAGACTCAGATACTAAAGATAATCTCTGTATTCATTGTTACCTGTTTCCTAAGCTGTGTTCCATAAAAATGAAAGGAAAAAAAAAAAGGGGGTGGTCAGTTGAATGAACAAGGGGGCTGGTAGGTCCTTAGAAAACCAATTAGAGTGTCAGTCTGAGAAAACCAAAATGATCAGAATAAAATAAGACAGAGTTTGTGACTCTGACTTAGGGCTGAGAACAGTCACCATTAGATATACAACTCCATTTCTTTCAAAGTTCTAATAATCTAATGGCAGTGTATTAAAAACTGTCCAGCCCTCCAGTAGGGAAAAAACCCTACCTCCAAATGCAAATATTTATTGGGGACAAAACATTAAGTCATTTTTTTAAACTTGCACAGAGTTTAAAGAGGATTTTTACAAATTATAGTATAACATATACATGTACACTATTTGTACCTATAGACCTCCAAGTAATTGTGGAGTTAAAAAAAAAAAAAAAGGTTTGGACTGATAAAGGAAAAAGTACTCACGTGACAAGTAAGATAGAACCCACGCTGAGGTGGGAGATCTCTGGGGAACAGGCCAGGCTGCTGTCTATCTCAAAGAGGTAGAAACAATCTTGGACTTTGCCTCGCTCCTCAAACACAGGGTTAAAGTTGTCCTGATGACAAGAGGACAGAACACAACATTTATGTTGTGTCTGACACCTGTCTGAAAAAAGCACAAACCCACAAAACCCCCAAAACATTTGCCTTCTCCTGGTTCAAAACCTTCTCTTCCATGTATGATGGAACACGGGTGCCTATGACTCAGGGAAAAGCTGAACTTCTCGTTTTATCTCCTCCGTCCCAATTATCTTGTTCCCTCTGGACAGTCTCTCCCACCTCAGGCCAGTCCTTTCATCTCCTCTCTAGGCTCCTAGGCCCCAGGGTGCCTCACCGCTAGGGTGTGTCGATTGCAGGAGATCATCACCACTGCCCGACGCTGCTCCTTGCCACAGTGACTGTCATATTCATCACCCCCTTTATAGATCAGCATGATCCAATTACCTGAGGAGGGACAAGGAAAATGGAGCTTCGGGGTGCGGGAAAAGCAGAGGCAGACCTGGGCACTGTGGTAGAGTGGAAGTGAGTTCAATGAAATTGGCTGTAATTAAAATAACCCTTTCAGGATGAGCTCTGTATACCAGAAACAGCAGCTAAACCTTGCTCCTTTATAACAGCTGTGTGTTCCCTTATTAAGACGACTAAGAATCAGTCAGTCATACAAGAATAACCTTAATTTTCCACAAAAATTAAGGCAATTGACAGTGCAAATACAATTATGATCCATACCTTAATCATGACTCACATTTTCCAAATACCTGCTAACATCAAAAGAAGAGCTTCCATACAATTACTGGGCGGCAAGGGAAAGCCTAAGGTCATCCAGTCGCCACCGATAAATTCAAAGTGGATGATTTTGAAGACTGGGGGGCATTTTTCCTTCTTTAGTATTTACTGTGTTCAAATTTCTTTTGCAAAGTATCATTTGATCAATAATCACGTGAGGTGAATCAGGTAAGGACTGTGCTTCCAATTTTGCATATGAGAAAACAAAATCAAAAAGGTGAAATGATTTTTCAAAGTCACAGGACAAATAAATATGAGCTGGATCAAAAATCCAGTCTTCTGACCCCTAGCCCCAAACTCTTGACGTTGTTTTTTATTATGTTATTTACAGGAGCAACAATGTGCAATGAATAATTTACTTATCTGCTTAAGGGAGGAAAACAGACCATAGTTGCTCACATAGTCCTTTCCAGCAATATGATTTTATGACTTTTGAGAAATATCAACATAACTCAACATGGTGGGGAAATTTTTGTAGACTGACTGGTTTGCAAAAAAGCTTGATCTCACTTTAAAACAAACACATAAACGTCCTGAGCCTTGGCTGTGGAGGAGCTGTGGAACTAGGTATCCTGTGGTTTGCAGGTGTCTCAGGTGAACTGAACCACACATACCGTATGGTATACACTGAAGAGACTGGGAAGGGCTGAGACATACAGGATTATCAGAGGGATCAACAGGGAGAATCTTACTTCCATTGAAGATCTGAGTCTTGTTGAGTCTCCCTACTACTGTCTCCTTCCCATTACTTTTGTTGATCTGCACCAGGCCTGCCCCAGAGGTGTGGTTGCCAGCTTCTCGGCACACCCGGAACACGTAGATATACATGTCTGTGCCCTGGCCCACGGTGCTCTCAAAGCTGTGAGGAGAAGTGAGAAGGAAGAAGACAGTTACAGCTGTCAGCCTTAGGAAGAGCAGTTTCCTTTTTAACAACAACAACAATGGCGCACTCAACTTATTTATCTGACGTCATGGCTAAACGTCCTAGTGAATAATATCTGTTGTATCATGAGATATCCATGACCCAGACAGAACACCCTAACTGTTGATGATGACTGATTAAAATACAGCATCCAAGACAGCTAGTATTCTAGATATTTCTAGAACAATTGCTCTAGACTATGCTAAAACATTAGCTACTACATCCCCCTGAGTAAGGGTCTACGTTCATGAGATACACCCTCCTTCCTTAAAGATTATCTTCAGATTTATATACCAGAAGATTCCTGACACTTATGATGACGCAGTAGGCCTAAATATGTTCATCTGATACTTCTAAATATCGAGGCATCAAATAATGCTTTTTAGTTCCTATGAGCTGGTTTCTTGGATCCAGTCTTGGAAACCGCTACTCTTCTGCATAAGGTACCTGCACACGGCTGCTGAACCGTGGGCTGAGCACGTGCTCTATATCATGAAGGAAAGCAAGACAGCACGGCCAAATAAGACTAATACTGCTAAAGTTCAGATTAGAACCGTCTCTCAGAGGAGGTTATGATACATGTATCCCCCCTATGTTTGGTAGTAATACTAAAATAAAATCAGTAAGAGGAGGAAGAGATTCTTTAATAAAGTTATCTCCTTAAGCCCATTAAGATTCTTCTCATTTACCTTTTGTTAAACAGCGGCGTCAGCCTCTTCAGTAGAGCCAACTCTTTCTCTGACTCTTTATCCTTTTCTCCTACCAGGTCGCATGTTTTTTCTTCGGTCTGCCAGGATTCTCTTACTGCCACGGCCAGCAGCAGCAGCAGGAGCAAGCCAGTTCTCCAGGAGCTGTAATGGGGGAACATCCTTTTGGGAGAGGGAGTGTGTGTGTTAGGGAAAGAGGCAGAGGATCGGGAGAGAAAGGAAAGAAAGAAAGCATATGAATGTGTCATAAATGAATGGTATTTTTTTAACCTTTTAATCTTCCACCCACCACCTATTATTTTACACTAGCCAGTTTTCTTCATTATCATGATGTTGGGCTTTATTTTCTTGTCTCCATTTCAAGTTCTGTTTTCCCCATTATTTAATATTCAGAATTGGAATCTTAAGTCTCCAGGTTTGTCTTTTTCTTTTTAAAACTTATTTCAAAAGCTTCTTCCTAGCTGACTCCCTTGCCTGACACCACTGGTCACCTCCTGTCCTTCTCGTGCTCCTTTCATGTGCATTAAACAAAGAGGACAGCATTGGCCTTGGTGAAGAGTTAGTGTCTATAGATTGTTGTTGAGATTTCTGCAAGGTGCGCACAAAAAAAGAATATCTAGACTTCTAAGCTGTATTGGGAGAAAAACACATTTTTGGTCCTAGAAACTGTCAGAAGAACCAATCAATGGCCTAGAGAATACTTAAGTGTGACCAATGAACAGTATTTTGATTATGCAGAAACTATAAGATTCTTTGGTGTATGCAACAAATATTACCTTTTAATATCCCTGTGCCAAGAGCACCTGTGTTAGGAAACCCATATACAGATATACATATATGTACGTATATACACACATGCACATATATATCTATCACCTGTGTCGGGAAACTATATATCAATCACTTTCAGTCTAATTCATAGGTAAGTTCTTCAGAACAACCTATGGGGCTGAGAAGAGGGAAAGGAAAGAACAAAAATAATTAAATTATGACAGCCTGGTGGAGACATCCTTGCCTCTTTACCATTTGGTGAGAAATTAGATTGAGATGTCTCATTATTTAGAGTTCAATACTAGTTCATAAATACTGCTTAAACCAGTGGCCCTCCATAAGATAATACTCAAATTACAATTGACACTTGGTAAGGGCTAGTTGGCAGTTATTAAGAAAGATGTAAAATAGAGAAAGAGACTTGAATACTTTGGGACCTAAGTCCTCATTTTAATATTCAGGAGCATCTAACAGTCTTTGTTCATATTCACCATAAGAATGATGAACAGAGATAAACACAGCCACAGCACCTAAAACTCGACATCTACCTGTTCTGATGTCTCACCTCTGAAAAATCATTCCATCATTTAAATGACAGGAAGAACAAAATTCACTAGGTCCAAATGAGTTCGGTTTGAATAAGTATTCCAAAACCCACCTCAGGCTCTACAAGTCATGAACCTCAAGAGTTTCTAGCTTCCAATTGCTGATGACTCTTGGGAATCATCACATCACTTTACAATTTAGCAAATCCAATTCATCTGATGCTTGTACTGCTTTAGGAATGGAAACATGTGGCTCTGTTTCCCAAACTCATTTTCTTTTCTCTAATTCCATCTTTACACCCAGGATACACTGATTTACCCTTTCAAAAGAATTCACTTTGGTATCCATTAATGATCCCTTAGGCCATCGCTACTTGTTAATTTTATAACAGTATCACCAATTTTTCTGATACAAAGATTCAATTCTTCCAAACTTTTCTCACTTATGATAAAATGCTTCCATACTACAAGTCTGGACTTCGGTTTGAATACTCTTTTAAAGTCCTCTAATTCTTTGTCATGCTGGGCTACTGACTCCACTGCATTTTTAGCATATAAAACTTAAAACAGGCAGAATTTAATGGGTACTAATAGGTACCTGAATAAATTTTCTCCACTCTCCTAAACAAACTTACGGGTTTTTTTTTGTATGTCTGATCTCATTTATTTGTTACTCTTAGAACATCTCGTTTTTGACTGGACTCAGACTTAGAGGTAGAAGCTCTCAGAGGACAGCCTCCGTCTCTTGGCAATCTGTTCCTGGTGTTCTTCTTTGGCCTCCTTCATTCTCTTGGCCAAGAGTTTAGCATATTCTGCAGCCTCTTCCTTATTTTCTTAGTATGCTGTTTCTTCAGAGCAATATGCTGACGTTTGTGCTGCAGAACACATGGAGTAACAAGACGCTGAGTCTTGTGTGCTTTGGTCCTAGGTTTCTTACCTTCTTTGTTTAGGGGTCCTCTCACAATATACTGGCGGACATAGAGAGAGACTGAAAAGTTTGTGGATTCTGCTAGCTCTTTTGGGCCCCAGCTGACGAGGCGAAGTTGTATCTGTGAGTCCAGGAATATGCTTCTCCCCTTTTTCCACTATGACCAAATTGAGAACACTCAGATTGGCATCCACAATGCAACCCTGTACAGATTTGTGCTTTCTTTCTCCAGTCCTCCTTGGTCTGTAACAGGAATGCCCCTTACCCAGTAGCGGGTAGACTCTACCATGGGTCCAGACACCTGCTTCATGGGGAAAACCTTGTTTGTTGTTCCCACCGATTCAGAACACATAACCCTTCCATTCTTCACCCAGAGCATCAGCGGCAACTTCTGTGGCCATATGCTTCTCACAAAAGGTATGAAGTTTTTGTTCATCATCCACTTCAGTGAGTCTCTGGCAGCCATTGGCTGGGAAAGAGATGTTCAACTTCATCCTGAAGTGGCCAACCGCCTCTGAGGCACCATGATACAGAGCTAAACGAACTTACATTTGACATTCTTTTTTTAAAATTTATTTTATTTATTTATTTTTGGCTTTGTTGGGTCTTCATTACTGCGCGCGGGCTTTCTCTAGTTGCAGTGCGCGGGCTTCTCATTGCGGTGGCTTCTCTCGTTGCAGAGCATGGGCTCTAGGTGCGTGGGCTTCAGTAGTTGTGGCGCACGGGCTTAGTTGCTCCGTGGCCATGTGGGATCTTCCCGGACCAGGGATCGAACACATGTCCCCTGCATTGGCAGGCGGATTCTTAACCACTGCGCCACCAGGGAAGTCCCACATTTGACATTCCGTTTCCCACATTCCACTAGGGCAACCAATACTTGGGAAGTCATCTCCCCGACTTGGTGTACTTCAAACATCAATTCATTGTAGTAATATTAAAAAGGTGTTTCCATAGAATAAGTATAGCCAGCCACAAAGTCTGAGGCCCCCATAAACACATACAAAGCATCAATAGGAAACACTTAATAGAGTGCTTGCCTTTTGCTAGGCATTTAACATACATTAACCAATTAAGCCTTATAAAAACCCTATGCAGTAAATACAATGACTGTCCTTATTTTACAGAGGAGAAAACTAGACACAGCTAGTGGGGTGAAACAGACAGTGCAGCTCTGAGCTCATGGTCTACACTTAACCATTCCTTTCACATTAAGTTTTTGGGGGATCAGAGTAGGCAGCCAAAGTCTTGCTTTCATTTTGACAAAGCAAGAAGGGGAAGTGACCCCTCACACAGTTCACTAAACAGGAGGCGGAATAAAGAACTCAGACCTCAAACTCCTACCTTCTCTAAATTAACTCACTGCTCCACACAACTTGACCAGCTGACTAAAATGAAATAAGAGGCTCCTTTTATTAGATTGATTAAGCATGACATTTTCTTTATATTCTCTCAGGACCCAATTTGAAATTTCAACTTTCTGTGCTTTCAATATTCTTTTATCCAGGACCATTTTCTGGAGGGATGCTCACACAGAAGGCTGTGTTCTTTGGCTTCAAAGTTAGTTCCTTATCTGTTAACAGTTGATGATTTCTTTTCCCAAATTAGAACAAAGACTCTCACAAAACTGGGAAAGGATGAAGGGCTGAACACCCTGCAGTCAGCATTAGTTGAGTTGAACTAGCTTTCCTTTAATTATTCTTTCAAAAAGATGGGAGATAAAAAGAGATATATTCTTCTCTTTCCTGCTTAAGGTTTGGCTACATTTGAGCTGCTTCTCTTTGATTCAGTGGCATATGCTCTAAGTGCTTTATCTAGATTATGTTCGTCAATCTTCACAACCCAGAAAAGTAGGTATAATTTCTCCCATTTTACAGATGAGGAAACTGATTCCTACAGAGCTTAAGTTACTTGCCTTAGGTTATCCAAGTATTAAACATGTATGAAGTTATTAGTAAGGCAACTTGAATGAGTCATGGTATAAAGCTATTTTCTCATAAATAAAGGAGTGCAAAAATGTATTGGTAAGAGTATGAAATCCAAGGGCTGGGTAGTTCCTTTTTACATCTAATTGTGCTACAATTAGATTCTCAAGGTGCAAGACTTTGTCCGAGATACTTTGGAAACAAGCGGCAGGACTTAAAGATTTTGAAGAATCCCTTTCAATTTTCTTGTTCTACAACGATAGATCCATACGGTTAAGGCTAAAAAATTCTCCTCCAATGGGATGACCAATGACTAAGCCAGGAATTGGGAAGCACTTTACATCACTGGGCCTCTGTACCACTCACTTCCCCCGCTCCTTAAGACTAGCCATGACCATTTTCTGTTTTTCGGTGGAATTTCTACTTTCTTCTCTCTGGCTCATTTCTGATGCGACGGCCCTTATCTCCTGTCTCCAGCAGCCCACACTTTCAGAAGAGCAGCCCTAACTAGCTGAACCACCCAAGGTTGAAAAGCCTTAAGGAAGCAGCTCTATGGCCCAAGGGCGGAAGCTCCCTCCAAAGAGGAACACAAATCCCTCTATTGGCGACTCTTCGTACCATACACTCATCTCCCTCAAACTTCTTCCAAGCTTCCAGACATTTGCGTCCCGTCTAGTTTCCCGACTTTCCAAATGCTTAGGGCCATACCCTCTACAAATGATGCCACCTGACCTCCCTCTACGATGCGGGCCAAAATCCCGTCTACGGGTATCCAGTAACACCTCGAACGGACTCCAGACTTAGCGACCTTCCTTTCCCTCCCTTCCAAACTCTGGTCTTGGAGATCCTTTCTCCCTCACTCCCTTGGCGACTCTGTAACTCCCCAACCTTACGCCTCCGCCTTTCTACCCTCAGGATCCTTAGCTGGATTTTTGGGCTAGAACCCGGGCCAAGGGAGACTTAGCGATCCCGGGCCCCGTCACAGCCACGAGGGGTGAGCGCTCTCCAGCCCACTCCTCCTCCACGCCCCACATACTCACGTGTCACGGGCAAAGGGAGCAGCCACAGCTCAGAATCCCCGGCCGAGTACCTGCTCGCGGCTGGGAGACAGGACCAGAGAGGGGTCGGCCGCAGACCCCGGTTCCAGAGCTCGCGGCAGAGCCAGCGACCCCACAAGCGCCTCGCTACGCTCCACTCCGGGAACCGGAAACAGGAAGTGCCGGGCGGCCGCTGGGCAACTGCTCCTCCCACTAGACCCCGCGGCATGTCACCGTAGAACCGTTTCGCCCCTTTCCCCTTCCCGGCCTCTCAGATCATCCCGGACGCTGATTGGCCAGAACCGTGGGCGTTAGGCTCCGCCCTCGCGGCATCAACTCCAATCCCTATCGAGATTTGCAAGTTTAGTTCCACCTTTGCGGGTCGCCTTTCTACTGACTGGGGTACCAGACTCCCACCTCCTGGCCTCTCGGCTCGGGCCCCTGTCACGCGGGGTCACGCGGGGGTCACGCGCGGTCAGGCGCCAGGCTCGCTCCCTGGTAGGTTGGACCGGAGGGCGGCGGAAGTGGAAGTGCGGGGCGGGGCCCGATCTCCAGGCCGCAGCGGGAGCTGTAGTTCTCGCGCCGGTTGCTGCCTCAGGACGTCTGCCGCCTGAGGGGGACGCTGGTTCCCTGTGTGCTGGCCCCGAGTCGCGTTGTCCCTAGAGGATAGTGGAGAGCGACTGGGTCGTGGTCCTCCTGGCTTTCTTACCGTCACTTTTGTTCTTTACGTCCTGTCTCCGGTTTAGCACCTTGAGGTGCGGCAGGGGTTACTATTCCAGTTAGCCTTATCATCTCTCCGGCATTTTGTTCGATAAACACTCTGCAACCACTTCTGCTGACCGAGACAAGTCAATTTTTGGTCTTTGCGCCTTTGCTAAGATCCTTTGCGGTGTCTCTCACATGTGGCGTCTTAGCCGCGTGTGGAAGTCCTTCCCGTTCATAGAACTCGGTTCAGAGGCGCCTGTGACTCCTGGACTCACCCTCTTCAGCTGGAACCGTTTCGTCCTCCCAGTGCCCGCTGGCTGCTCGCACCTGGTCGCACCTGGCTTTAGTCTGGTTTCTTTCTGCTTTGATTCCTCCGTTGCATTTGCGTGTGCCTCCCACCGTCTCCTCGGATGGGGACTGGATTTTGCTTCCTCCTTGTGCTCACCAGAGTTAGAACAGCGTTTTGAATCGAATAATAATAGAAGCTGACGCTGTGAGAAGCCCGCCCTGTTGTACGTGCTTTAAACGAGTTATCAACTCACTTCACCTTCACGACCAGCTTACTGAGGAGGTATCTTATCCCCATTTTACAGATGAATAAATTAAAGGCGACAGGGGCTAAGGGACTTACCCTGGGCCCCACAGCTACTAAGTTATGGAGTCAGTATTCCGGCTCCATCATTTAGGGGTAAGTTAGTTATATAGGGTGTGTATACAGTCCAGAGTTCATGCTCTCGACACTGCGTTATACGGACTCTAGGATCCTGCATTTGTTTATTAACTGGTACATTCAATTCAGGCTAGGTGGTATATTTGGGTTGGGTTTGGATGTGTCTTCAAGTAAAAAATACGAAAATTGAAAGATGAGTTGCTTTCTAATAATAAAAGTAACTTGTCTACGGACACTTACACAGTACTATATATAGATTAGATAACTAATAAGAATCTACTGAATGGCACAGAGAACTCTATTCAATACTCTGTAATGACCTATATGGGAAAAGAATCTAAAAAAAGAGCGGATATACGTGTGTCTATAACTGACTCACTTTGCTGTACAGCAGAAACTAACACAATGTAAATCAACTGTACTCCAATAAAAATATTAAGTAAGCGGTTCTAGGAGGTTCCTAAAATCCAATGTTGAGGCTGCCTCCTCTTTAGTATATGCAGAAAAGGGAAGGGTGCTTGAAAGAAAGGGTGCTTTGAATGCTTGCTTCAATTCATGGCTTTGAAAATTGTCCCAGACCTGCTCTTTTGTCGACTCTGAGGTGGGAGCTCTGTTGGGAATGCCTTTTTTAACCTCTCAAGAGCTTTGTCCTGGGTGAGTTTTTTGTTACAGGTTTTGCTGTGGTTTCACTGTCGAATACACTCTACCTGCTCACGTTTTCTGATCTGCTTAGCAATCTTTTGATATTTGTTTGGTAGTTTCTCAGTCCCATTATGCATGTATTCAATTTGCCATCTTGAACTAGATTTCAATTTTGAACTTTTATTGATGCCCTCCTTTAAAAAATGATCATATATAACATATTTCCAGGGCTAAATATATTTTTGGTTTTGGTAATTTTCAATTTTAATATATCAATAAATTAAAAATTTTAGAAAAGATGCAAGAAGAGTACAGAGAACTCTTGTATACACTCTACCTAGATTTGCCAAGTATTTACATGTTGCCCCATTTGTTTTACTGGTCTCTCTCCCCCCGCTCCCCCATCCTCCCTACACATACACACACACACACACACACACAGACACACACACACACACACAGACACACTTTTATTTTGAACAATTTGAGGGTAAGTTCCCCATTACCACTAAGTACATTATGTGTATTTCCTAAGAATAAAGGCATTCTTACATTACCACAGTATAATTATCAAAATTAGGAACTATAGCACTTTTTTACCCTTTCCCAACCACAGAAGCAAAGCCAGAGTCACACACTGCGATTAGTTGTCATTTTTCTTTACCTTACTTGACCTTGAAATTTGGAAAAGTACAGGTCACTTATTTTGTAGAATGTCTCTCATTTTGGTTTGGTCTGATGTTGCCTCCTGATTTAGGTATGCATTTCTTGATAGGACTAAGAGGGAAATAATGATCCTGTATCACTCAGCATCCAATCAGAAGACAGATACCACATGAGTGATTTTAAGGAAAAATTTAGTATAAAGAATTGTTTTTTAGTAAAAAATAATTACTAAAAGGGGTAAGAGAGGACTGTAAGTTACACACAAGTCTTATAGAAGTAGGAACTACAAAATGCAGCTACTACCTTGAGGGCTGAAGATGGGTTAACAAGGAAGTAACTTAGAAGCTTAAAGGAAGTGCTACCTTTCCACCCACAGGGTGGATTCAGACCTCTGAAGAAAGGGTGTGGTTCCTGCCACAGGAACATGCAGCCCACTGATGAGGTGAGAGAAAAAGTGCTGGAGGCTGTGGGTCACTGCGTCACTGTTGAACTGTCAGTGGGAGCCTCTTTATGGTGGCTTCTTTGTCCTTTGGACTTGTCCCCATCATTTTTTGAGCAGTTCTTTACTTTTGGGCACATAGATGTTCCATGTGGATCTTGAACTTTTCTTACCCTAGAATCAGTCACATCTCGAAGATGGCCTGGTTCCTTTTAGTGGAGAAGGGTATTGAGAAACCAAGATCTGATTACAGTGTGTGTTTATTGCTACTTGTGTGTCCTTGCTTTGGTCCCTCTCAGCAGACAGTTAGGAAATCTATATATCTTTCCAAGAGTGGGAAATCAGCTCCCATTATATTCAATATATTTATATGTTTGTTCACACATGAGAAAACACTGGAAGTAATTTTATAACTGGTAAAGCAAGCCTACTAATTAGAGTTCAATGTTTGTTTAAAGTTTCATTTTTTGTTGTTGAGGTAAAATGTATAAATCATGAAATTCACAACGCTTTTTAAAATTTATTTATTTATTTATGGCTGTGTTGGGTCTTCGTTGCTGCACGCGGGCCTTCTCTAGTTGTGGCGAATGGGGGCTCCTCTTCCTTGTGGTGCGCGGGTTTCTCATTGCTGTGGCTTCTCTTGTTGCGGAGCATGGGCTTCAGGCACGCGGGCCTCAGTAGTTGTGGCACATGGGTTCAGTACTTGTGGCTCGTGGGCTCTAGAGCGCAGGCTCAGTAGTTGTGGCTCACGGGCCTACTTGCTCCGCGGCATGTGGGATCTTCCCGGACCGGGGCTTGAACCCGTGTCCCCTGCATTGGCAGGCAGATTCTTTTTTTTTTTTTTAATTATTTATTTGTTTATTATTTTTGTCTGTATTGGGTCTTCGGTTCGTGCGAGGGCTTTCTCCAGTTGCGGCAAGCGGGGGCCACTCTTCATCGCGGTGCGCGGGCCTCTCTCCACCGCGGCCCCTCCCGCTGCGGGGCACAGGCTCCAGACGCGCAGGCTCAGCAATTGTGGCTCACGGGCCCAGTCGCTCCGTGGCATGTGGGATCTTCCCAGACCAGGGCTCGAACCCGTGTCCCCTGCATTAGCAGGCAGATTCTCAACCACTGCGCCACCAGGGAAGCCCGGCAGGCAGATTCTTGACCACTGTACCACCAGGGAAGTCCTGCAACTCTTAGGTATAGAATTCAGTGAATCTTGACAAATGCATCATAATTGTAACCTCCCTCTAATCAAGACTTAGCAGATTTTCATCACCCAAGAAAATTTCCTCATGCCCTTTTCCAGTCATTCTCCTAGGCCTAGAGGCAACTATTGCTCTGAAATTTTTACCATAGATTAATTTTGTCTCTTCCAGAATTTCATATAAAATTGAATCATATACTATGTTTGGTTTCTTTCACTCAATATGATGTCTGTGAGGTTCTGTTGTTGCATATATCAGTAGCAAGGTTTTTCTCTTTTTTTGGCTGGATAGTATTATATTGTATGAATATTTCACAACTTGTTGATCTATTCTTTTGATGGGCATTTAGGTTGTATCTATGTTTTCTTCCAAGAAGCTTTATAGTTTTAGCTTTTATGTTTGTACCTGTAATCAGTTTTTTAAAGTTTTTTTTTTTAATATTTATTTTGTTTATTTGGTTGTGCTGGGTCTTAGTCGTAGCAGCTGGGCTCCTTAGTTGTGGCTCACGGGCTTCTTAGTTGTGGCATGCAAACTCTTAGTTGCAGCATGCATGTGGGATCTAGTTCCCTGACCAGGGATCAAACCTGGGCCCCCTGCATTGGGAGCACAGAGTCTTAACCTCTGCGCCACCAGGGAAGTCCCTGTAATCAATTTTGAATTAATTTTTTTGTATTGTTGAGGTAGGGTCGAGGTCAGTTTTTTTCCCACATGGATGTATAGGTCTTCCAGTAATGTTTGTTCACTTTTCTTTCTCCCTTAAGTTGCTTTGGAACTTTGTTGAAAATCAGTTGACTATATACATGTGATTCTGTTTCTGGACTTAATTCTGTTCCATTGATCTCTTTGTTCATTATTATGCCAACAACACACTGTCTTGATTCTTCTAGCTTTATAAGTATTGAAGTAAGTTAGTGTAAATCTTCCTTGTTTTTTCAAGATTGTTTTGGCATTTCCATAAATATGTTTAGAATCAACCTGTCAATTTCTATTTTAAAAATCTTGCTGGAATTATAATTGGGATTAATGTGAATCTAAAGGTAAATTTGAGGAAAATTGACATTTTAACAAAGTTGAATTTTACAATCCATGGATAGGATACATTCCCTATTTATTTAGGTCTTATCTAATTTCTTTCAGCTATATTTTATAGTTTTCAGTGTAGAGGTCTTACATGTCATTTGTTACATTTATTCCCAAGTACTCATATTTTGATGCTTTTATAACTGAAAATATTGTGAAAATCTTTTTTTACTAATGTTTGCTAGTAGTGTATAAAAATGCAGTTGATTTTTGTATTTTGACCTATATCCTGTAACCTTGCTAAATTTACTTATTTTGGCAGTTGCTTCTTTCTTTTGAACTTCTGGCCATCATGGTGTAGCTGGGACTGGATTTATTTTCTCATCTGAAACAACTGGAAAACGAAAATATATGAAACAGTGGTTTTCAGATACTGGACAACAGGCAGTATAAGACAGTAATTCCTGAGAGAAGGAAAATAAGGTGAGCTCCTGCTTACCCCTGCTGACAGTTGCCTCTGCTTACTAATTCTTGTCAAAAAGCAAGCCTCAAAAGGATCAAACTGGTACCAAGTAACTTAACTGTGTCCAATAACAAAAGCCAACAATTTTGAAAAGAGCTCAAGACAATTTGGCACCAACAGCATAAAATTCACAATGTCTGGAATCCAGCAAAAGATTATCAGGCATGCAAAGGAGGCAAATATAACCCATAACCAGGAGAAAAATCAGTCATTAGAAACTGAACCAGAAATGACAAAGATGAAAGAATTTGCAGAAAGGATGTTAGAATAGCTATTATAAATACACTTCATATGTTCAGTAGATAAGAGGAAAATTGAACATTATAAAGAGAAAAAGGCAAGATATTTAAAAAATAAACCAAATTATGCTTCCACAGATGAGAAATACAATATCTGAAATGATGCAATGAAAATATACTGAATGGAATCAACAGTAGACTAGAAACTACAGAAGGAAAGGTTAATTTAAAAAAATTTTATTTATTTATTTATTTATTTATTTTTGCTGCATCGGGTCTTAGTTGCGGCATGCAGAATCTTCGCTGGGTCTTACGGAATCTTTTGTTGCAGCACACGGGCTTCTCTCTAGTTGTGGTGAGTGGGCTCCAGAGTGCGTGGACTCTGTAGTTGCAGTGTGCAGGCTCTCAAGTTGTGGCACATGGGCTTAGTTGCCCCGTGACATGTGGGGTCTTAGTTCCCCGACGAGGGATTGAACCCGTGTCCCCTGCATTGGAAGGCAGATTCTTAACCACTGGACCACCAGGGAAGTTCCAGGAAAGTTAATTAACTTGAAGACATATCATTAGAAAATATCCAAAATAAACACATGAGGAAAAAAGACCCTCCCCCTCCAAAAAAACCCCCAAAAACCCAGAACTTCAGTTACTTATGGTACAATATCAAGCAATCTAATATATTTAAAATTAAAGCTTCAGAAAGAGGACAAAATATATTGGCCAAAATTTTTCAGAATTTGATGAAAACTATAAATTTACAAATCAGAGATACTCAATGAATATCAAGCAGAAGAAACATGGAGACACATTATTATCAAGCTGTTGAAAATCAGTGATAAATAGAACATCCTAAAAGCAGCCAGAGGGGAAAAAAGCACAGTGACATAGTTCACATCAGAAACTATGCAAGTCAGACAAAATTAGACACCTGTAAAGTACTTTTGTGGGGGAGGAGAACCCTGTCAACCTAGAATTGTATACATACAAAAATACCTTAAAAAAAATGAAGGCAGGGGCTTTGCTGATGGCACAGTGGTTAAGAATCTGCCTGCCAATGCAGGGGACATGGGTTCAAGCCTTGGTCCGGGAAGATCCCACATGCCACGGAGCAACTAGGCCTGTGCGCCACAACTACTGAGCCCGTGTGCCGCAACTACTGAAGCCTGCGTGCCTAGAGCCAGTGCTCCGTAACAAGAGAAGCCACCATAGTGAGAAGCCCATGCACCGCAACGAAGAGTAGCCCCTGCTCACTGCAACTAGAGAAAGCCCACGTGCAGCAATGAAGACCCAACGCAGCCAAAAATAAAAATAAATAAATTAAAAAAAAAATGAAGGCAAATTAAAATTTTTTTCGGATGAACAAAAGATGAGGAATTCATTGCAAACAGACCACTAAAATACATATTAAAGGAAGTTCTTCTTCCAGAAGGAAAATTATACCACATGGGAATTTAGAATTATGTAAGGAAATGAAGAACTTTAGCGATGATAAATATGAGTATAAATATAAAACACTTTTGTTCTAATTTTAAAAGATACCTTTAAAAGATTAATGCCTGGTTAAAAGAAAAATATTAACAATCTATTGTGGAATTTATAACGTAGGTAGAAGTAAAATGTTTGACAATGGCCAGGGAGAGGGAGAGAAAGTATACTATTGTAAGGTTCATTTGATATACATGAAGTGGTATAATATTATTTGGAGGAAGAATGTGATTAAAGATATAATGGAGACTCTAGAGCATCAAAAAAAAGAAAAAGAAAAAAGAAAGAAAAAGAAAAGGGAGTTCCCTGGTGGCCTAGTGGTTAGGATTCTGGGCTTTCACTGCCATGGTCCAGGTTCAATCCCTGGTCAGGGAACTGAGATCCCGCAAGCCACATGGAGCAGCCAAAAAAATTAAAAAAGGAAAGAAGGAATGAAGGGAGAAGGAAAAGAGGAAACAAGGAAAGAGAAAGTTATAACTGATATACCAATAAGGGAGATAAAATGGAATCATAAAAGACATTCAATTTTATAAAAAAGATCAGGAAAATAGGGAAAAAATGAACAAAATAAATTAAACACATAAATAGCAAGATAGTAGATATAAGGTTACCTATAATGATAATCACATGATCTAAAATGGCCTAAATACTCCAATTAAAAGGCAGAGATTATCAGATTAGATAAAAGAAAAAAAGTAAGACCCAAGTATATGCTCTCTGGGAAAACAAACAAACAAAAAATAAATAAAAGGATGGAAATAATTATACCATGCAAACACTAATCCAAAAAAAGCTAGAATGCCTATATTAATTAGACAAAGTAGATTTTAGAACAAGGAATATTACCGTGGATAAAGAGGGACATTTCATAAGGATAAAATAATCAGATCATCAAGAGGACACGTGTTTGTAGCTAATAACAGCTTTAAATACGTGAAGCAAAATCTGAGAGAATTTGAGAGAAAAAGACAAATTGACAATTATAGTTGGAGATTTCAATATCCTCTTCTCATAATTAACATAGTCAGAAAATCTGCAGTGATATAGGAGACTTGAACAGCACCATCAACTAACTTGACTAATTGACATTAATTCGCTTGCCACCCCTTTTGTGAATAAAGTTTTTATTGGAACACAGACACACATACTTGTTTATATTTATCCGTGTCTGCTTTTGTACTATAATGGCTGAGTTGAGTGCTTGTGAGAAGACCATATTGCCAGAAAAGCCTGAGATATTTACTATATGGCCTTTTACAGAAAATGTTTGCTGACCCCTGACTTAGATGAAAAGAACAAATTTATTGAAAGACACAAACTACTGAGGTTTACTCAAGAAAAAATACATAATTGAATATCTCACTATCCATTAAATAAATTGAATTTATAGTTAAAAGCTTCCCATAAAGAAAACTTTAGGCCCAGATGGCTTCACTGGTAAATTCTACTATCTTTTGATCTTTTATTTATTATTCTTGTCTAGTTCTTTCTGTACAGTGTTGAATAGAAATGGTAAAATTAGACATTCTTGCTTTGTTCTTGGAAAAACCACACTTTGTCATGATGAATTACCTCTTTTATGTTCTTCTGGATTTGATTTGCTGATAGTTTTTTTGTTTTTTTGTTTTTTAAGGATTTTGATGTCTATATTTATGAGGGTTGGGGTCTGTAATTTACATACTTGTAATTTTTTCTCAGGGTCATGATGGCCTCCTAAAATAAGTTGGAGGGTGTACTTTCATTTTCTGTTTTCTGAAGGGATTGTGTTATTTATTCCTTAAAGTTTGATGTAATATGCTGTTTGAAGTCGTCTGAACATGAAGCTTTCTTTTTCTTTCTTTTTTTTAAATTGAAGTATAGTTGATTTACAATGTTGTGCCAGTCTCTGCTGTACAGCAAAGTGACTACAAAACAGAAGCTTTCCTTTTTTAAAATTAAATTTAAATTTTTATATTATTTTTTAATTAATTTTTTTATTGGAGTAGAGTTGATTTACACTGTTGTGTTAGTTTCTGTTGTACAGCAGAGTGGGTCAGTTACACATATATGCACTCTTTTTTTAGATTCTATTCCCATATAGGTCATTACAGAGTATTGAATAGAGTTCCCTCTGCTGTACAGTAGGTTGTTTTTAGTTATCTATTTTATATATAGTAGTGTGTATATGTCAATCTCAATATCCCAATTTATACCCCCCCCTTCACCCTTGGTAAACAGAAGCTTTCTTAATGGGAAGGTTTGTACTAACAAATTCAATTTTTTGAGTGAAAAGAGAGTTATTCAAAAATTTCTTCTTGTGTCAGTTTGGTGAATTGTGTTTTCCAAGGAATTTTTCCATTTTATCTACATTGTTAAATTTATTGGTATATAGATATAATATTCCTTTATTATCCTTTTAATGTCTTTGAAATCTATAGAGATATACTCTCTTTATTCTTGATATTCATAATTTGAGCCCTCTCTGTTTCTTGATCAGTCTTGTTAAAAGTTTATCAATCAGTAATCTTATCAAAGAACCAAATTTTGGCTTTGTTAATTTTTCTATTGCTTGGTTTTTAAAAATTTTATTGATTTCAGATTTTAAAATTCTGATCTGCTTACTTTGGTTTTAATTTGCTCTTCTTTTTCTATCTTCTTAAACTTGATTGTTTATTTAAAATCTTTCTACTTTTGTATTCATTTAAAGCTATAACATTCCCTCCAAGCCTCTGTTTTAGCTGTGTTCTACAAATTTTTCTATTGTGTTTTTATAATAATTTAGATTGATATATTTTCTAATTTTCACCCATGTATTATTTAGAAATGTGTGTATTTTTTTTAGATGTACAAAAAGTCATCTTAATTCTTCTAAGAGAACTTAATTTTCTGTTTTTTTCCCCCTTTTAAATGATTTTTATTATTATATCAATGGAAAAGTCTCAGGTTAAAAATAGTGGATTTTTAACACTACTCTCTAACACTTTAATTTTTTATATTTATTTTTTTGAGATATAATTGACATATAACAATTGTATTAGTTTTGGGTGCACAGTGTATGATTTGATACATGTATACAATTTGAAATGATTACCATAATAAGTTTACTTAACATTCATTACCACACAGTTACAATTTGTTTTTCTTGTATTGAGAACTTTTACAATTTACTCTCTTAACAACTTGTAAGTATATAATGCAATATTGTTAACTATAGTCACCATGCTGTATATTACATCTGCAGGACTTCCTTGTAACTGGTAGATTGTACCTTTTGACTACCTTCACTCATTTCCCCCATCTCTACTCCCCACCTCTGGCAATCCCCAACCTGTTCTCTATATCTATGAGTTCGGGTTTCTTTTTTCTTTAGATACCACATGTAAGTGAGATCATACAGTATTTGTCTTTCTTTGTCTGACTTGTTTCCCTTAACATAATAATCTCAAGTTTCATCCATGTTGTCACAAATGGCAGGGTTTCCTTTTCTAATGGCTGAATGATATTCCATTATATATATAAAATCATATTTTCTTTATCCATTCATCTATCAGTGGGCACTTAGGTTGTTTCCATGTGCTGGCTATTATGAATAAAGCTGCAATAAACAGGGGCGTACAGATAGTTTTTTCAAGATAGTGATTTTGTCTTTTTTGGATAAATATCTAGAAGTGGAATTGCTGGATCACATGGTAGTTCAATTTTTAATTTTTGAGGTGCCTCCATACTGTTTTCCATAGTGGTTGCTCCAATTTTTGTTCCCACCGACAGTGCACAAGAGTTCCTTTTCTCCACGTTCTCTCCAACCCTTCTCATTTCTTGTCTTTTTGATATTAGCCATTGTAACAAATGTGAGGTGATGTGTCATTGTAGTTTTGATATGTATTTCCCTGATGATTATAATTTCCAAATACTTAGGAATGTTTTAATTTCTAAATATTTAAGAATTTTCTAGACTTTTTGTAATTGATTCCACTGTGGTCATAGAACATATCTGTAGTATTTCAATATATTGAAATTTATTAAAACATTATTACTCAATATATAATTTACTTGATGGACATTCCATTTACACTTGAAAGTCATGGGTATTTTGTAGTTGTTTGATATCATTTTGTTGGGTAAATTTCAACTAGGTCAAGGTGGTTGATAATATTGTTTAGATCTTTTATATTTTTAACTGATTTTTTTTGTCTAATTATTTTATCAGTTACTGAGAAAGGGATGTTTATATCTCCAAATGTGATTATGGATTTGTTTATTTCTCCCTTTAATTCAGTCAGTTTTGCTTCATATGTTTGGAAGTTTTATTCAGTATTATTAGGTGCATGCTCATTTATAGTTGTGTATGCTTAATGCTGTGATTCATATAATTATGAAATATACTTCTTCATACTTGTCAGTTTTGTCTTGTAATATAACCAATTGTGGTAGGCTGAATAATGTCCCCCTCTCCCATCCCCCAAAACATGTCCATGTCTTAATCCCTAGAATCTGTGAATATGTTACCCTATATGGCAAAAGAAACTTTGTAGATATTAAATTAAGAATCTTGCAAGAGAGATTATGTTGGATTATCCAGATGGGTCCAATGTAATCACAGTAATACTTATAAGAGGGAGGTAGTAGTGTTAAAGTCAGAAAAAGATGAGGCAGTGGAAACAGAGATTGGGGTGATGCCCTTTGAAGACAGAAAAAGGGGCCATAAGCTAAGGAATTTGGGCAGCCTCTAGAAGCAGGAAAAATCAAGGAAATGGATTCATTTTACACTTCTGACACACAGAACTGTGAGAGAATAAATATACATCATTTTAAGCCGCAGTATTTGTGGTAATTTATTACAGCAACAATAAGAAACTAATATATCACTCCAGGTTTCTTGTTTACTGTTGCATGGTATATCTTTTCCAATATATTCCTTAAACCTCTTTGTGTCATTATATTTAAACTGTGTGTGTTATATAGAGCGTATAGTTGGTTCTTGCTTTTTCATTTAGTGTTACAGTCTCATTGTCATTTATTTGATGTATTTAGTCTATTTATTCATTTATTTAAAAGAGTAGTTCACTATGCAGTTTGTTTGTTTTAATATTTATTTATTTACTTATTTATTTGGTTGCACTGGGTCATAGTTGTGGCACGTGGGATCTTCCTTGCCGTGTGCAGGATCTTTGTTGCAGCGTGTGGGATCTTTGTTGCAGCATGTGGAATCTTTTAGTTTTGGCATGTGGAATCTTTTAGTTGTGGCATGAGGGATCTTTAGTTGTGTCACGTGGGATCTAGTTCCCTGACTAGGGATTGAATGTGGGCCCCCTGCATTGGGAGCGTGGAGTCTTAACCATTGGACCACCAGGGAAGTCCCACTATGCACTTTGTTTATTTATTTATTTACTTTTATTATTATTATTTTTTGGCTGGGCCCTGTGGCTTGCATGATCCTAGTTCCCTGACCAGGGATCAAACCTGGTGCCCTGGCAGTGAGAGCGCTGAGTTCTAACCACTGGACTGCCAGGGAATTCTCTGTTTAGTCTATTTATGATGAATTAAATTATTGATATGGTTGGCTTTAGGTCTTTCCCTTTGCTATTTGTGTACAATTTATCTTATCTATTTTGCTTTTTTTCTTTCTTTTAAAGAAATTAAGGGGAGGAAATAAACCGCAATCTTTTATATGTATGTAAATATTTACCATTTCTTCTTGTCTTCAGTCTTGTAGATTTAAATTTTCATCTTGTGACATTTTCAGTATGAAGAAGTTTCTTTAGCATTTCTAGTAGTGCTGGAGTGCTCATGGCAAATTATCTGTTTTCTTTACTATGAAAATTTTTTTTTTTTCCTTTTCATTTTGCTGGATGTTTTTACTGGATATAGAATTCTGGATTGGGAGTATTATTCTCCTCCCGACCCCTACTCCAGCTTTATTGAGATACAATTGGCATATAAGACTGTGTAAATTTAAGGTGTACAACCTGATGATTTGATACATGTATATATTGTGAAGTGATTACCACAGTAAGGTTAGTTACCACAGCCATCAGCTCACATACTTACCTTTTTTTTTTGTAGTGATAACATTTAAGATTTACTCTCAGCAAATTTCAAGTATACAATACAGTATTGTTAGGTATAGCCACTATGCTGTACGTTAAATCTCTAGAATTTATTCATCTTATAACTGGAAGTTTGTACCGTTTGACAAACGTCTTTCCATTTCCTCCATGCCCTGGCCCCTGGCAACCACCGTTCTACTTTCTGTTTCTATGAGTTCAGGGTCTACCAATGTTGTCACAAATGTCAGGATTTGCTTCTCTTTTATGGCTGAAATATATATATATATCTGTCTCACATTTACTGTATCCATTCACTAATCAGTGGACACTTAGGTTATTTCCATGTCTTGGCTATTGTAAATAATGCTGCAGTGAACATGGAGGCACAGATACCTCTTTGAGATTGTGACTTTATTTCCTTCAGATACGTGCCCAGAAGTGGAATTGCTGGATAGTATGGTAGTTGTATTTTTATTTATTTATTTATTTTAAAGTCTTTTCTATTTTTAAAAATTAATTAATTAATTAATTTTTGGCTGCGTTGGGTCTTTGTTGCTGTGCATGGGCTTTCTCTAGTTGCAGCGAGCGGGGGCTACTCTTCGTTGTGGTGTGCGGGCTTCTCACTGCGGTGGCTTCTCTTGTTGTGGAGCATGGGCTCTAGGTGCACAGGCTTCAGTAGTTGCAGCTCCCGGGTTCTAGAGCGCAGGCTCAGTAGTTGTGACGCACGGGCTTAGTTGCTCCGTGGCATGTGGGCTCTTCCCGGACCAGGGCTCGAACCCGTGTCCCCTGCACTGACAGGCAGACTCTTAACCACTGCGCCACCAGGGAAGCCCGGTAGTTGTATTTTTAATTTTTTGAGGAACCTCCATACTGTTTCCTATGGTGGCTGTACCAACAGTGTTATTCTTTTACCTCTCTAAAAATGGCATTCCATTGTCTTTCTCCTTTTAGGTTTCTGATGAGAGTTCAGCTATCATTCATGTCATTGTTCCCCTCTGTTAATGTGTTATTTTTCTCTGGCTGCTTGCAGTATTTTCTCTTCATCTTTGGTTTTCAGCAGTTTTGTCATGATGTTCTTTAGGTGTGGTATTTTTTATATTTATCCTGATTGGGGTTCATTATCTCATAGCTGCAAGTTTTACACTAAATTTGGGAATTATTTGACCATTAATTCTTCACATTCTTTTGCTGCTGTATTATATTTCTCCTGTATTTCTGGGACTTCATAAATATAGCACTTATATTATACTACTTGATATTATCCTACAGGTCACTGAAGCTCTGTTCACTTTTTCTTCTCTTCTTCATATTAGATAATTCCTAGCAATATATCTTCACATTCACTGACTTTTTCTTCTGTTCTTTCCAATTTGCTGTTAGTCACATTCTTCAAAAAATTTTTTTAATTGAAAAATTATGGATTTTTTTTCTGTTTTAGAATATTCACTTTGTTCTTTTTTATAGTTTCTACTTCTCTGCTGAGACTCTTCAAAGTTCAAAGATAGTACAAGGCATTCCTTTATACCCTTCACCCCACTCCCCCTAATGTCAACATCTTATTTATTTTGTAAAATTTATTTATTTTTTTGGATGCGGTGGGTCTTAGTTGCTGTGCACGGGCTTTCTCTAGTTGCGGCGAGAGGGGCCTACTCTTTGTTGCAGTGCGTGGGCTTCTCATTGCAGTGGCTTCTCTTGTTGCAGAGCACAGGCTCTAGGCGTGTAGCCTTCAGTAGTTGTGGCACGTGGGCTCAGTAGTTGTGGCTCACGGGCTCTAGAGCACAGGCTCAGTAGTTGTGGCACACGGGCTTAGCTGCTCCACGGCATGTGGGATCTTCCCGGACCGGGGCTCGAACCCGTGTCCCCTGCATTGGCAGGCGGATTCATAACCACTGCACCACCAGGGAAGTCCCTAATGTCAACATCTTATATAATCATGGTACATTTGTCAAAGCCAAGAAACAAACACTGCTACATTATTATTAACTACTCCAGGTTTTCTTGAATTTCACCAGTTTTCCATAAACTGGTAATGGAATAATTACCAGTTAATGGAATAATAAGAGTAATTTTCTTTTTCCTGTTCCAGGATGTAACCCAGGATACCACCTTGCGTTTAGTTTTCAAATTTTCTTAGTCTTCTTGGTCTGTAGTAGTTCCTCAGTATTTTCTTACTTTTTATGACCTTGATGAATTTGAAGAGTACTGGTCAGATATTTACAGGTCTCAATTTGGAGTTATCTGATTATTTTTCATGTTTAGACTGAGGTTATGGGTTTTGGTGAAATATACTTTAGTGATTTAGGTGCCTTTCTCATTGCATCATGTTGGGGGTGCATGATATCAACAAGACTTATCACTGGTTGTTCACACATTTAGCCCTGTTCATGGGGGAGGTTGTGTTTGCCAGGTTTCTCCACTGTAAAATTACTGTTTTCCCCATCAATACATTATTCTTTGGAAGTGAGTTGCTAAGTCTTGCCAACACTCAAGGGGAGGAGGATTAAATTGCACATCATGAGGCAGGAGTATCTCCATATATTATCTGGAATCTGTGTAAGGAAAATTTTAACTTCTCCCCCATTTATTTATTCAGTCATTTATTTATAAATCAGTACAGATTCAGAGGAGTGACATCAATGATGGCAGAGTAGGAGACTCCAGCCTCTGATCCCACAAAGAACAACAATTAGACAGCTATCTACTAACAAAAATAGCTCTGGGAGACCACGGGAGTTCACTTAAGAAGCATCAACAACACAGTGGAGCCAAAAACTTGAGAATAACCACACAAAAATGGTAGGAAGAATAGTTTCATTTTGCCTGCATCATCCCTTCCCCAAGTATATACTAATTTCTGACAAAGGAACCGAGACTATGCAATGGGGAAAGGATAGTCTCTTAAATAAATGATATTGGGAAAACATTTCCACATGCAAAAGAATGACAGAACAACTCAAATTGGATTAAAAAATTAAAAGTAAGACCTGAAACCGTAAAACTCCTAGTAGAAAACATAGGGGAAAACCTCCTTGACATTGGTCTTGGCAATGATCTTTTGGAAGGTACACGAAAAGCACAGGCAACAATGCAAAAGTAAACGAGTGGGACTACATCAAATTAAATAGTTCCTGCAGAGCAAAGGAAACAGCAGAATGAATGGAAATGTAAATTGCTACACTCACTGTGGAAAACAGTATTGAGGCTCCTCAAAAAATTAAAAATCAAACCACCATATGATGCACTAATCCTACTTCTGTGTATATATCCAAAGGAAATAAAATCACTATTTCAGAGATATCTGCATTGCTATGTTCATTGCAGCATTATTCATAATGACTATGATATGGAAATAGCCTTAGTGTCTGTTGATAGATGAATGGATTAAAAAGTGTGAGATAGATATATAGATATATATATCTATATATCTATATATCTATATATATAGATATATATATATATCTATATATATAATAGAAAGTTATTCAGCCTTAAAAAAGAAGGGAATTCTGCCATTTGCAATAATAGAAATGAATCCAGAGGACATTATCTAAGTGAATCCACCCACAAAAAGACAAAGTTCACATGATCTCACTATTTGGAATCTAAAAAAAAGTTGAACTTACAGTAACAAAGAGTAGAAAGGTTACCAGGAATTGGTAGGTGGAGGAAAATGGGAGATATTGATCAAAGGGTATAAACTTTCAGTTGTAAGATGAATAAATTCTGGAGATGTAATGTACAACATGGTGACTATACCTAATAATAATGTAAGTATACTTGAAATTTTCTAAGAGAGTAGATTTCAAGTGTTACCATCATATACACACACACACACACACACACACACACACACAAATGGTAACTATTGGAGGTGATGGATATGTTAATTAATTTGATTGTGGTAATCATTTCATAATATATACTTATATCAAAACTTTCACATTGTGTATCTTAAATATATATTACAATTTTTATTTGTCAAGAATGAATAAATAAAAATAAGTCAGTGTGGATTCATAGATTCTTTTTTTTTTATTCCTGCATTATAACCAATACATCCAATACTTACAATATAATCCAATTTATTTTGCTGCTCTAATTGTTTCATTTTGGACATCAGGAGCTCTTCCGGATTGATTCTTGAGTCCTTCTGACATGCCTTCATATTTTTTTGTTTTGTTTTGTTTTGTTTTTCAGTACTCCCTTTTATTCTAGCACTAAAAGACTAAAAGATGCTCCAGGCTCATCTTGTGTGTTTTCTGTCCTGGCCTTAGTCATTTCTTCAAGGACCCCTGGTTCCTATGTTGCCTTCCTTTTTTCTTTTTTCTTTTTCAAAAACCATCTTAGCTATTTTAAAGTGTGTAGTTCAGTAGTGTTCAAGTATTGTTATGCACTGAATATTCGTGTCCCCTCTCACCGCCAAATTCATATGTTGAAAGCCTAACCTCCAGTGTGGCTCTACTTGAGAAGGGCCTGTAAGGAAGTAATTAAGGTTAAATGAGGTCATAATGATGGGGTCCTGATGTGATCAGATTAGTGTCCTTATCAGAAGAGATAGCAGAGAGCTCGCTAGCTCTCTCTCTTTTGCATGCCTGCACAGAGCAAAGGCCATGTGAGACCATAGTGAGAAAGTGGGTGCTGCAACCCAAGGCGGGGTTTCACCAGACACCAACTCTGCAGGCCCCTTAATCGTGGGCTTCCAGTGTCCAGAACTGTGAGAAAATAAATTTCTGTTGTTTAAGCCACCTAGTCTATGGCATTTTGCCATGGCAGCCTAAGCAGACCAATGCAAGTATATTCACGTTGTTGTGTAGTGCATCTCCAGAAGTTTTTCATCTTGCAAAACTGAAACTCTGTAACCATTAAACAACTCCCCATTTCTCCCTCTCCCCGGTTCCTGGCAACCACCAATCTATTTTCTGGTTGTATGAATTTGACTACTTTAGATACTTCATATAAGTGGAATCACAGAGTATTTGTCTTTTTGTGATCAGTGTATTTTATTTAGCATAATGTCTTCAAGGTTTATCCATGTTGTAGGATGTGATAGTATTTCCTTCCTTTTAAAGACTGAATATTATTTCATTGTATGTGTTGGGGCCCAGGGTAGGCCACCCCCAAATGTGCTGCAGTGGCACATTGATTATTCTGAATTAAAGTTAACTTAAGAAACGGCCAATGCAAGAGGGACACTGTGACCTTTCTCTCTGTGTCCCTGAAAGCAGGAAGTAAGTGTGAAAGGTTCACTCCCTGCATCTAGAGGTAGAAGTCCACCCTTATCGCCAAAGACAGGGAATTTGGGGACGAGAAGCTTGTAAAAACAAACTTTGTTACTTCTTTACTACCCCAGTCCCAAACTGTCTAGATTCTTCACTGATTGGTCACCCAAAACCTGAGTTTCTTTGTCCTGTCAGTTCCTCACAAATTTATTGTTTCTTTGTCTGAAAAGTATAAAAGCTGCCTGCTTTGGCCATTTCTTAGGTCCCATTTCTATGAACCCTCCATGTACATGAATTAAAATTTGTTTCTTTTTCTTCTGTTAATCTGTCTTGTGTCCAGCCACAAGAACTCTGGATGGGTAGTTGGGGAAATTTTCCCCTCCCTGACATATATATATAGACCACATTTTGTTTATGTTGTCTTCCTTTTAAGGGCATCAACATTTATTCTCATAGGCAGCTAAATTATTGGTGTATCTTTTTGGTTCTGTCAGGCTGTGTTGTTTCTTTGTTCACACTGGTCAGCACTGAACCACCACTGGTCTCACTATTCAGCTGTCGGCCGTGCAGGAGGCCATCTCTGCAGGGACCACAGAGTCTTGTCCTCTGTCTGTGCACCTAGCTGTTAGCCAGGGACTTAGGATGAGCTCCCACCACATCTTCTGGACACCTCTCTCTGTGACGCTCTCTTTTGTCGGTCACCCTGATCTGCAAATTCCAAGCATGTAAGCAGCTCAAAACTTGGATCTCTGCCTCCTCAGCTTCGTGAGACTCCTGCTCTGTTTAGGATTCATTTTCCTGCTTTGGGCCGGCAAGTGGCCCTAGGGTGACCATAGCACTCACCTTTGTGCGTTATGTTCTCTCAAAGGTCAGAGTGCTTCCTGTTTCGTCCCTGAAAACAGTTGCCTCACCTATTTTGTCATATATAGTGTTTTGGCTGAAGGTCAAGTCCCGTATCACTCTGTCATGGCTGGAAATAAAACTATATTAGTTTTTAACTAGTATGCTCTCCCTGTTTCTCTTCTCTTTCCTCTCTTCTGTCTTTATACATTCTATCTTGGTGACCTTATCTATTCTTGGAATTTCAATTCATTATCTAAATATTTTCTTTAATTTTTATTAAGATTTCACCTATTAGAAATAAATTACTGACACTGTAGTATGTATTTATTTAATTTATTCCTCTTTATGGTTGGCTCTGCATATAAAAATAAGAGAACAAGGAGAAAAAATTTAATGGAATTTCTTACTCTGTGAAGGGTAAAGATTACAGCACAACTGGGAGAATGTTTTGGGGAACACAGGTGTATAGCACATTCACAAAACATATGTCTGGGCAATAGCCCATTTCTCCCATGATTCCAGGCACATGCAAACCCACAGTCCAGTTCTCTATCACATATCACTACCCAGAAGCTCCAAGATACAATGAAATCAGTCCCATTTGGCATGCATCTATATTCTCAAAAGGAAACAAAGCAAATATAAAATCTGAGGTAAATTCATAGCTAGGAAACACTATCATTTTTATTTCAGTTTCCATAATTGAAATTGCTGAATTTAAGTGCAACGTTTCCTTGCTCAGTAGAATTAGGTGAGATGGGGAATCAATTTAATATGTACTTAATGAGCACCTAGAGAGGAGGTTAAATAAATAAAACAATAAAAAAATCACAGTTCAGAATATTAATTTCTATAGGCAGCCCCAGAATTTACCCATTTCCTGAAAAGTTACTTCTGTTTTTGTCATGCTGAACCATTTTTTTTAAAAAAGCTTCAAGTTTCCTGCTAGCAGTTTAGAGATTGGGCTGTTTCCTCACTTGCACGTCTCCTAACACTTGTATAATTTTACTCTCTCAACTGAATGTGAAAGGTATCAGATGAAGATGACTGACAATGCTATTTATTCCGTTTTAGAGCTTTCTACTGCATCCCAAGCCCGGAATGACTACAGACTGCAGCAAAAAGGTGAGTTAACCAATTTAGTATGGAAAACTGTCCATAGTCACCACAGGCTAAGGAATGAATGGGATGGAGAATATGTTTGGAGTAGAGGATGCAGAAAAACAGAGGGTAATTTGAGGAAATACCTTTGGTTCAGTCTGATGTCCAGAGTTGGACTATGAAAATTTGGTATATGGTTGAGTATCTGATCTTAGGTTTCAGGTAAATTGTTTTCTAACCATTCACTTCTATGATCTCATCTATGAAACACAAGCTGGGGCAATTGTCTTACTCTTTACTGCTTCTGAACTAAATAAAGCAAGAATTTTGTTGGGAGAACTTAATCTCTTTGGTAATGTTTGGAGCAACCTTGGACCAGCTGTGTGAGTTCTAGGCATCTCTGTTTTTCTGACAATGAAATGAGGAGAAGGCACTAATAATTTTGCTACTGGGTAATAGTAAGATTTTGTCAGAAGAGCAGCTAATTCATATAACTAGGTTTCCCCTCCACCACAGTGCTGCACCAGAATGGTGATAGGGGTAGGAAGAAGGTATTAAGAACACTACAGATTAGTAGACCCTGTGACTTTTTGGGAATTTGAAGATGAAACAAACCATTTTTACATAGAGCCCTGAGAAAAAACTTTCTGAGACAGGCAGATAACTGTGTAAGTACCAAAATTAATATTTGATTTTATATCTTAGGCAGTAAACTCCCATAATGCATGTTCTTTAGTGTAGCTTCATAAGCTTTCTCTCTTTTGCTTCATAGTCTTATTATTACAATTTTTAGTGTTGTCCTTTGAAAGCACTGCTATAATTTGCTAAATCATTCTAGTATACTTAGACATTTAGAATTATTTCTATTACTATAAATTATACAGCATTTGACATTTTTACTTGTATATGTTTTTCCTTCTTTGGAGTTATATCTGTGCTAATTTCTAAAGAATAGAAATGTTAAGTCAAAAAGAATGTACATTTTATTTATTTATTTGGCTGTGCCGGGTCTTAGTTGCAGCACGCGGGATCTTCGTTGTGGCCTGCAGGATCTTTTTTAGTTGTGACATGTGGGATCTAGTTCCCTGACCAGGGATCGAACCCGGGCCCCCTGCATTGGGAGTGCGGAGTCTTAGCCACTGGACCACCAGGGAAGTCTCCACATTTTAAAGTATAAGTGCAAGATCACACAACTGGTGATAAGTTGGAACTTGACTGTAATTATTTTGATTTCTAGGCAGGTGGTTTTTAATTTATATACCATGCACATTGCACATTCTTATTTATTGCCAGTATGTTCATTCCGACACCAGCTTTGTGGAGCGCTCTACTTAGGAATGGGAAAATAGATTAGGAGCATTAAAACAATATTAAAAATCTCTTTAAAAAAGTATTACATGCTCATTATAGGAAGTAGAGAAGCTATAAGAACATATATAAGAAAATAAAAATCACTAATAATTTTACAATGTGGTGATCATCACTATTACTATATTGATATATTTTTGCTTTTTTGTGCTGACTTTACTATAGTAAAGTACTCCACTAAGAAGCCTTTTAAAAAAAAAAATTATTTATTTTATTTATTTATTTTTGGCTGCGTTGGGTCTTCATTGCTGCATGCGGGCTTTCTCTAGTTGTGGCGAGCGGGGGCTACTCTTCGTTGCAGTGCGCGGGCTTCTCATTGCGGTGGCTTCTCTTGTTGCGGAGCACAGGCCCTAGGCACGCAGGCTTCAGTAGTTGTGGCACGCGGGCTCAAGAGCGCAGGCTCAGTAGCTGTGGTGCACAGGCTTAGTTGCTCCGTGGCATGTGGGATCTTCCCAGACCAGGGCTCGAACCCGTGTCCCCTGCACTGGCAAGTGGATTCTTAACCACTGTGCCACCAGGGAAGTCCCTAAGAAGCTTGTAATATGCATATTTTTAAAAATACATTAAAAATTTAAAATTTCACTTAATTTTTTGAATTGGATTGTGGTTACACATATACAACTATTTTTGATACTTTACATTTAGTGTAACATCTAAAATCAACATTTATTTCATTAAATATTCTTCTATAGTACAAATGTATTTTTTTTAACCATCTTTATTGAAGTATAATTGCCTTACAATGGTGTGTTAGCTTCTGCTTTATAACAAAGTGAATCAGTTATACATATACAGTATGTTCCCATTTCTCTTCCCTCTTGCATCTCCCTCCCTCCCACCCTCCCCATCCCACCCCTCTAGGTGGTCACAAAGCACCGAGCTGATCTCCCTGTGCTATGCGGCTGCTTCCCACTAGCTACCTGTTTTACATTTGGTAGTGTATATATGTCCATGACACTCTCTTACCCTGTCACATCTCACCCCACCCCCTCCCCATATCCTCAAGTCCATTCTCTAGTAGGTCTGTGTCTTTATTCCCGTCTTGCCACTAGGTTCTTCATGGCCTTTTTTTTTTTTTTCCTTAGATTCCATATATATGTGTTAGCATACTGTATTTGTTTTTCTCTTTCTGACTTACTTCACTCTGTATGACAGACTCTAACTCCATTCACCTCATTACAAATACCTCCATTTCATTTCTTTTTATGGCTGAGTAATATTCCATTGTATATATGTGCCACATCTTCTTTACCCATTCATCTGTCGATGGACATTTAGGTTGCTTCCATGTCCTGGCTATTGTAAATAGAGCTGCAATGAACATTTTGGTACATGACTCTTTTTGACCTTTGGTTTTCTCAGGGTATATGCCCAGTAGTGGGATTGCTGGGTCATATGGTAGTTCTATTTGTAGTTTTTTAAGGAACCTCCATACTGTTCTGCATAGTGGCTCTATCAATTTACATTCTCACCAACAGTGCAAGAGTGTTCCCTTTCCTCCACACCCTCTCCAGCATTTACTGTTTCTAGATTTTTTGATGATGGCCATTCTGACCAGTGTGAGATGATATCTCATTGTAGTTTTGATTTGCATTTCTCTAATGATTAATGATGTTGAGCATTCTTTCATGTGTCTGTAGGCCATCTGTATATCTTCTTTGGAGAAATGTCTATTTAGGTCTTCTACCCATTTTAGGATTGGGTTGTTCGTTTTTTTGTTATTGAGCTGCATGAGCTGCTTGTAAATCTTGGAGATTAATCCTTTGTCAGTTGCTTCATTTGCAAATATTTTCTCCCATTCTGATGGCTGTCTTTTGGTCTTGTTTATGGTTTCCTTTGCTGTGCAAAAGCTTTTAAGTTTCATTAGGTCCCATTTGTTTATTTGTGTTCTTATTTCCATTTCTCTGGGAGCTGGGTCAAAAAGAATCTTGCTGTGATGTATGTCATAGAGTGTTCTGCCTATGTTTTCCTCTAAGAGTTTGATAGTGTCTGCCCTTACACTTAGGTCTTTAATCCATTTTGAGTTTATTTTTGTGCATGGTGTCAGGGAGTGTTCTAATTTCATACTTTTACATGTACCTGTCCAATTTTCCCAGCACCACTTATTGAAGAGGCTGTCTTTTCTCCACTGTATATGCTTGCCTCCTTTATCAAAGATAAGGTGACCATATGTGTGTGGGTTTATCTCTGGGCTTTCTATCCTGTTCCATTGATCTATATTTCTGTTTTTGTGCCAGTACCAAACTGTCTTGATTACTGAAGCTTTGTAATATAGTCTGAAGTCAGGGAGCCTGATTCCCCCAGCTCCATTTTTCGTTCTCAAGATTGCTTTGGCTATTCGGGGTCTTTTGTGTTTCCATACAAATTGTGAAATTTTTTGTTCTAGTTCTGTGAAAAATGCCAGTGGTAGTTTGAAAGGGATTGCATTGAATCTGTAGATTGCTTTGGGTAGTAGAGTCATTTTCACAATGTTGATTCTTCCAATCCAGGAACATGGAATATCTCTCCATCTATTTGTATCATCTTTAATTTCTTTCATCAGTGTCTTATAATTTTCTGCATACAGGTCTTTTGTCTCCTTAGGTAGGTTTATTCCTAGATATTTTATTCTTTTTGTTGCAATGGTAAACGGGAGTGTTTTCTCAATTTCACTTTCTGATTTTTCGTCATTAGTGTATAGAAATGCAAGAGATTTCTGTGCATTAATTTTGTATCCTGCTACTTTACCAGATTCATTGATTAGCTCTAGGAGTTTTCTGGTAGCATCTTTAGGATTCTCTATGTATAGTATCATGTCATCTGCAAATAGTGACAGCTTTACTTCTTCTTTTCCGATTTGGATTCCTTTTATTTCTTTTTCTTCTCTGATTGCTGTGGCTAACACTTCCAAAACTATGTTGAATAATAGTGGTGAGAGTGGGCAACCTTGTCTTGTTCCTGATCTTAGTGGAAATGGTTTCAGTTTTTCACCATTGAGGACAATGTTGGCTGTGGGTTTGTCATATATGGCCTTTATTATGATGAGGAAAGTTCCCTCTATGCCTACTTTCTGCAGGGCTTTTATCATAAATGGGTGTTGAATTTTGTCGAAAGCTTTCTCTGCATCTATTGAGATGATCATATGGTTTTTCTCCTTCAATTTGTTAATATGGTGTATCACATTGATTGATTTGCGTATGTTGAAGAATCCTTGCATTCCTGGAATAAACCGCACTTGATCATGGTGTATGATCCTTTTAATGTGCTGTTGGATTCTGTTTGCTAGTATTTTGTTGAGGATTTTTGCATCTATGTTCATCAGTGATATTGGCCTGTAGTTTTCTTTCTTTGTGACATCTTTGTCTGGTTTTGGTATCAGGGTGATGGTGGCCTCGTAGAATGAGTTTGGGAGTGTTCCTCCCTCTGCAATATTTTGGAAGAGTTTGAGAAGGATAGGTGTTAGCTCTTCTCTAAATGTTTGATAGAATTCGCCTGTGAAGCCATCTGGTCCTGGGCTTTTGTTTGTTGGGAGGTTTTTAATCACAGTTTCAATTTCAGTGCTTGTGATTGGTCTGTTCATATTTTCTATTTCTTCCTGGTTCAGTCTCGGCAGTTTGTGCATTTCTAAGAATCTGTCCATTTCTTCCAGGTTGTCCATTTTATTGGCATAGAGTTGCTTGTAGTAATCTCTCATGATCTTTTGTATTTCTGCAGTGTCAGTGGTTACTTCTCCTTTTTCATTTCTAATTCTATTGATTTGAGTCTTCTCCCTTTTTTTCTTGATGAATCTGGCTAATGGTTTATCAATTTTGTTTATCTTCTCAAAGAACCAGCTTTTAGTTTCATTGATTTTTGCTATTGTTTCCTTCACTTCTTTTTCATTTATTTCTGACCTAATCTTTATGATTTCTTTCCTTCTGCTGGCTTTGGGGTTTTTTTATTCTTCTTTCTCTAATTGCTTTAGGTGCAAGGTTAGGTTGTTTATTCGAGATGTTTCCTGTTTCTTGAGGTAGGCTTGTATTGCTATAAACTTCCCTCTTAGCACTGCTTTTGCTGCATCCCATAGGTTTTGGGTCGTCGTATCTCCATTGTCATTTGTTTCTAGGTATTTTTTGATTTCCCCTTTGATTTCTTCAGTGATCACTTCGTTATTAAGTAGTGTATTGTGTAGCCTCCATGTGTTTGTATTTTTTACAGATCTTTTCCTGTAATTGATATCTAGTCTCATAGCGTTGTGGTCGGAAAAGATACTTGATATGATTTCAGTTTTCTTAAATTTACCAAGGCTTGATTTGTGACCCAAGATATGATCTATCCTGGAGAATGTTCCATGAGCACTTGAGAAAAATGTGTATTCTGTTGTTTTTGGGTGGAATGTCCTATAAATATCAATTAAGTCCATCTTGTTTAATGTATCATTTAAAGCTTGTGTTTCCTTATTTATTTTCATTTTGGATGATCTGTCCATTGGTGAAAGTGGGGTGTTAAAGTCCCCTACTATGATTGTGTTGCTTTCGATTTCCCCTTTTATGGCTGTTAGTATTTGCCTTATGTATTGAGGTGCTCCTATGTTGGGTGCATAAATATTTACAATTGTTATACCTTCCTCTTGGATTGATCCCTTGATCATTATATAGTGTCCTTCTTTGTCTCTTGTAATAGTCTTTATTTTAAAGTCTATTTTGTCTGATATGAGAATTGCTACTCCAGCTTTCTTTTGATTTCCATTTGCATGGAATATCTTTTTCCATCCCCTCACTTTCAGTCTGTATGTGTCTCTAGGTCTGAAGTGGGTCTCTTGTAGACAGCATATATATGGGTCTTGTTTTTGTATCCATTCAGCCAGCCTGTGTCTTTTGGTGGGAGCATTTAACCCATTTACATTCAAGGTAATTATCGATATGTATGTTCCTATTCCCATTTTCTTAAATGTTTTGGGTTTGTTATTGTAGGTGTTTTCCTTCTCTTGTGTTTCTTGCCTAGAGAAGTTCCTTTAGCATTTGTTGTAAAGCTGCTTTGGTGGTGCTGAATTCTCTCAGCTTTTGCTTGTCTGTAAAGGTTTTAATTTCTCCATCACATCTGAATGAGATCCTTGCTGGGTAGAGTAATCTTGGTTGTAGGTTTTTCTCCTTCATCACTTTAAGTATATCCTGCCACTCCCTTCTGGCTTGCAGTTTCTGCTGAAAGATCAGCTGTTAACCTTATGGGGATTCCCTTGTGTGTTATTTGTTGTTTTTCCCTTGCTGCTTTTAATATGTTTTCCTTATATTTAATTTTTGACAGTTTGATTAATATGTGTCTTGGCGTGTTTCTCCTTGGGTTTATCCTGTATGGGACTCTCTGTGCTTCCAGGACTTGATTAACTATTTCCTTTCCCATATTAAGGAAGTTTTCAACTATAATCTCTTCAAATATTTTCTCAGTCCCTTTCTTTTTCTCTTCTTCTTCTGGGACCCCTATAATTCGAATGTTGGTGCGTTTAATGTTGTCCCAGAGGTCTCTGAGACTGTCCTCAGTTCTTTTCATTCATTTTTCTTTATCCTGCTCTGCAGTAGTTATTTCCACCATTTTATCTTCCAGGTCACTTATCCTTTCTTCTGCCTCAGTTATTCTACTATTGATCCCATCTAGAGTATTTTTAATTTCATTTATTGTGTTTTTCATCGTTGCTTGGTTCCTCTTTAGTTCTTCCACGTCCTTGTTAAATGTTTCTTGCATTTTGTCTATTCTATTTCCCAGATTTTGGATCATCCTTACTATCATTATTCTGAATTCTTTTTCAGGTAGACTACCTATTTCCTCTTCATTTGTTAAGTCTGGTGTGTTTTGACCCTGCTCCTTCATCTGCTATGTGTTTTTCTGTCGTCTCATTTTGCTTATCTTACTGTGTTTGGGGTCTCCTTTTCACAGGCTGCAGGTTCGTAGTTCCCATTGTTTTTGGTATCTGTCCCCAGTGGCTAAGGTTGGTTCAGTGGGTTGTGTAGGCTTCCTGGTGGAGGGAACTAGTGCCTGAGTTCTGGTGGATGAGGCTGGATCTTGTCTTTCTGGTGGGCACGTCCACATCTGGTGGTGTGTTTTGGGGTGTCTGTGGCCTTATTATGATTTTAGGCAGCCTCTCTGCTAATGGATGGGGCTGTGTTCCTGTCTTGCTAGTTGTTTGGCATAGGGTGTCCAGCACTGTAGCTTGCTGGTCGTTGAGTGAAGCTGGGTCTTGATGTTGAGATGGAGATCTCTGAGAGATTTTTGCCGTTTGGTATTACGTGGAGTTGGGAGGTCTCTTGTGGACCAGTGTCCTGAAGTTGGCTCTCCCACCTCAGAGGTATGGCCCTGATGCCTGGCTGGAGCACCAAGAGCCTTTCGTCCAGACGGCTCAGAGTAAAAGGGAGAAAAAATAGAAAGAAAGAAAGAGGGTATAATATAGTGAAGTAAAATAAAGCTATTATAAAGCAAAGCTATACAGACAAAATCTCACCCAGAAGCATATACATATACACTCACAAAAAAAAGGAAAAGGGCAAAAATTAATATATCCTGCTCCCAAAGTCCACCTCCTGAATTTGGGATGATTCGTTGTCTATTCCGGTATTCAACAGATGCATCACATCAAGTTGTTTGTGGCGTTTTAATCCGCCGCTTCTGAGGCTGCTGGGAGAGATTTCCCCTTCTCTTCTCTGTTCGCACAGCTCCTGGGGATCAGCTTTGGATTTGGACCCGCCTCTGCGTGTAGGTCGCCTGAGGGCGTCTGTTCCCCGCCCAGACAGGACGGGGTTAAAGGAGCAGCTGCTTCGGGGGCTCTGGCTCACTCAGGCTGCGGGGAGGGAGGGGTACAGAGGAGGCGGGGCGAGCCTGCGGCGGCCGAGGCGTTGTGACGTTGCAGCAGCCTGAGGCGCGCCGTGCGTTCTCCCGGGGAAGTTGTCCCTGGATCACGGACGCTGGCAGTGGCGGGCTGCACAGGCTCCCAGGAGGGGTGGTGTGGAGAGTGACCTGTGCTCGCACACAGGATTTTTGGAGGCGGCAGCAGCAGCCCCAGCGTCTCACTCCCGTCTCTGGGCTCCGCGCTGATAGCCACGGCTCGCGCCGGTCTCTGGAGCTCGTTTAGGCGGTGCTCTGAATCCCCTCTCCTTGCGCGCCGCGACAGAAAGAGGCAAGAAAAAGTCTCTTGCCTCTTCGGCAGCTGCAGACTTTTTCCCGGTCTCCCTCCCAGCCAGCTGTGGTGCGCTAACCCCTTCAGGCTGTGTCCACGCCGCCAGCCCCAGTCCTCTCCCTGCGATCCGACCGAGCCGAGCCTCAGCTCCCAGCCCCGCCCGCCCCGGCGGGGGAGCAGACAAGCCTCTCGGGCTGGTGAGTGCTGGTCGGCTCCGAGCCTCTGTGCGGGAATCTCTCCGCTTTGCCCTCCGCCCCCCTGTGGCTGCGCTCTCCTCCGTGGCCCCGAAGCTTCCCCCTCCGCCACCCGCAGTCTCCGCCCGCGAAGGGGCTCCTAGTGTGTGGAAATCTTTCCTCCTTCACAGCTCCCTCCCACTGGTGCAGGTGCCGTCTCTATTCTTTTGTCTCTGTTGTTTCTTTTTTCTTTTGCCCTACCCAAGTACGGGGGGAGTTTCTTGCCTTTTGGGAGGTCTGACGTTTTCTGCCAGGGTTCAGTGGGTGTTCTGTAGGAGCAGTTCCATGTGTAGATGTATTTCTACTGTATCTGTGGGAAGGAAGGTGATCTCCGCGTCTTACTCTTCTGCCATCTTCTCTCCTCCCCCCCAGTACAAATGTATTTTTTTATGTCACTAAAAATCAAGTGTTTTTGGATTTATCAGTCCAAATATTTATCATGCAGAACTCTCTCATTTTAAGGTATCTTTCACTGTGAATTTCTTTTAAGAAGTTCAAAATGCTTCATAGATACACACATCTACACTATAATTTTCCTAAAATTTAAATATGAACCTGAGGCCCAAATAGGCAGAATTATTTTCCAATTTCCAAATAAAGGTTACCAAATAAAGGAGTCAAAACTAGAACTTAAATATCTTACTTTATAGATTTTTGCTCTTCACCCTTAATTCTTACACTATCAGACTGTGAGACCGCCACAATTTTAAAATAAAAGATTGAGGTAAAAAATGTTCTATTTTCCAAATGAAAATAAAAATACCATTCTTAGCTATGCATTGTATGACACACAGTTAATATGAGGTAGTGTCCCACCCTTAAAGTTATCAACCTAAACTCATCGCTCTTCCAATTACAGCAGTTTCCAAAGCACTTTTGAGATATGTTATTTTATTTTCATTTAAATTGTATTTATTTCAATTCTGAATAGGTAATACATCATATAGTTCAAAATTCAAAAAGTACAGAAGAAAATAAAGTAAAAGGTCTTCCTCCTATCTCTGTCCCCATTGACCTATTTCCCCTCCCCAAGGCCAACAACATTATCAGATGCATGTGTCTATTTTCAGAAATGCATATTAGCATACACTGTTTCACAGAAGACTGTTTTCTTAACTGTTTCCCTTAACTATATACCTTGAAAATCACTCCATATCTGTGAAAAAAATCTTGTCTTTATTCTTTTGTTAAAATCTGCATATTCACTTTATGGTTATGTCAGAATGTATTTGACACATCTTTTATCGGTAGACATTTAAGTTGAATTCAATCTTTTCCTCCTACTAATATTGTTGCCATGAGTAACCTGAAAAATATGACATTTTGTACATGTGTGAATGTCTGCAGGAAAAATTTCTCAAAGAGAAATTGCTGAGTCAAAAGGTAAATGCCTTTGTAATTTTGGGACACTGCCAAAGTGCCCTCCAAAGAGGTTGTTCCAATTTATATTCTCACCACTAAAGCATGAGACTGTGCAAGCTACAGTTTCAAAGGAAAAAGTATCTTTAACTTGGTAAGTAAAGTATGTTCCTTGATAAAGATAATGGTGGCTACCCTAGACTTCAGAGCATGTCCCTGACAGATCCTGGAAAGGAATCATTAAGGCCTGGATCTCAGTTCCAACCAGGCTGAATTACTTCAAGATCCCAGATATCCTTCCCTGACCTTTTTTCCTTCAACTTTTATTCTGACTCAGGATTTTTCTTTGAATTCTATTCTTACAGCTTCTTCTTCAAGATCCCCTCTCTCTTACTACGTGGCAGTAGCGTTGGGGCTTCTGTGTGCCATTCTAGTGACTTTGCTGCTTTTCCAGTGGATTCTGTGCCGGGGTAAGTGCTAACTTAAACCAAAATTTGTGTTATAAAAGCAACATAACATAAGAGAAAATTTGAAAAATGAAGAACAGTCCCAACAAAATAAATCACCAACCAACATACACAGCATCTCCCAGGCATAGTCTTCTAGTCTTTGAGTACACGCGTTTGTGTAAGTATTTATTTTTTTAACAGAATTTCAGTCAAGTCCTCTAAAATCTCCCTCACTCCACTTTTTTTTTTTTTTCAATAAGGCTGGGTATAGTTCTGATCATAGTATTTTATCTGTTGTGTATGTATCACATGTGCTTATAATTTTGTGTATTGCTTTTTTTTTTAACATCTTTATTGTAGTATAATTGCTTTACAATGGTGTGTTAGTTTCTGCTTTATAACAAACTGATTGTGTATTGCTTTTTAATTTGATATTGTATCATAAACATTTTCCTACCTACTACCATATTTAGTATGAAAATCAAATTGTAATTATAATATTGTGTTTAACTTTTCATATAATAGATGTATCATAATTTAATTAAACCTATTCTAATTTTTTTTCCATTTACTGAGCTTTCACATTTTCTAAAATGAACTTTTCTAGATTTAGTTCTTCTAAGTCCTTAAATATGATGATCCAGAGAGGCTTCTGTTTTTGTTTCACAATCCAAAGTCCTAACTTAGGTTTTGTTATCTGGGGATGATTGTTAGTGCCAGGTTTGACAGACTTTATTAATTAGGATTCTAAGGGTTCAGTCCTAGGACCTCTATCTCAGACCCAAGTCCTACTTTTGACAGAAGGAGACTCCTAGGGAAGTTGGGAATTTCTCCTTCAGTCTGGGTAAGGTCACAGTTGTATGGAAAAAGCACAGATCTATAAGGCATCAACTTTATAGCTCGATCTCCAGAATACTATGTTGCCCCCATGCCAGGCCTTCCTACAAAAAGGTTATCTAATCTTTACACTAAAAAGGACTACTTTCCCCACTTTTTAACTCCCAAATCTAGAATAGATATATAATCTACTCTGCAATTATGTACCTACACATGTACTCACTTGACAGAATGGCTCACACTTGCCTGTTGTGGAATTGTGCTTATGGTGGGTTTATACAAATGTGTTTCGTGGAAGTAGAAAATCAATAGAATTATGGAATTTTGGTTGAAATTACCTCAAAAGCTTATTCAGTTCCCTTTCATTTTCACAGAACTATAACCCAACCATTTTACAGGAATGAGAGTGTTCTGTATTTAAAAGCTCTCAGTGAGGAGAATTGTATCACTTTTCACTTTAGCATCTGACATCCTTCTCTGTCAGGAAATCTTTTTTTTTAATATGTAGAATAAATTATTTTTGCTGAAGTATAAGTCTTTTATCCATTTTACAGTGAATTTTAGCCCATTTGTGATAAAAAAAAAATCAAACAACCTTTCATTCTAGTTAAGTTTGCTTTTCTAGTTTCTGTCCTTTTCTTTGCACTATTATGGAGTGTCAGATTGAGGTTGGATATTCTATAAGATTCCGCCTGATTTAAGCAATGTACATTATGCAGTTATACAATGTATGCACTGAGTCTATATAAATAGTACACTGATACATTCATGGAAATACACAGTTATTTTATCTGTTGTGTATATATCACATGTGCATAATGATCTCTAGCACAAGTAAGGGACTCTCCTCCCAGTCCTCAGCCAGATTGCACCCATTTCCTTCCCTGTTCCTTCACATCCTTGCTTAGTGGAATGTATAGTAGTAGTTACAGAGAGTTGGACATTGTGAGGTATTTAATTTGAGGCCATGCATTGTACATTTCTCTAACCCTTAATCTGAAAGGCAGTGGGGAGGGAAGACATTTTACCTCCGATTTCACTGCCAAGACTGAGTGATACATAAAGATGTGACCCAGGTGCTCTTTCTTTCCAGGTTCCAAGTTCTCCACTTGTGCCAGCTGTCCTAGCTGCCCAGACCTCTGGGTGAGGTATGGTGACCATTGTTATTACTTCTCAGTGGAAGAAAAGAACTGGAATTCTAGCCTGGAATTCTGCTTAGCCAGAGATGCACATCTCCTTATGTTTAAAGACAACCAGAAAATGGTAAATGCAAGCATTTAGCAAATGTAGGCTGTTTCGTTGGTGAGTGCTGTTCAAATGTATCATGTATCCTCTTTTGGGAGCAAAAGGAATATTATTTCCTTTCCCTCTCCTTTTTTCTGTCTTTCCCTTCTTTCCCCCTCTTCTGCCCCTGCCTTCTTCCCTCTCCTTCCCCTTTCCCTGCCTCACCCAACAACCCTCAGTTATAGACCTAGACGCTTGCATAGGCGTGTATGCGTATATGTGTGGGTATTGGAGGTGAAAGGATGGTGAGTATTACAGAAAGGAATTAGACCAGAAATACAGGTCTAGTTAAAAGAAAGCATTAGATCCAGAAACATATGGGTCTAATAATAAAGAGGCAGCAGATTCCTAAGCGAGAGCTGGTGGAACTTGGGAGGGAGGGGAAGAGAGAGAGCATGGGGACAAGGAGGCATGGCAAGGACTTAAATTCCTTCTTTATAACGTTCTCCCTTCATACATTGGAATCCAGTAAGTTGTAGGCTAGGAAACAGTTGGGGTTGTGGGGAGGGCATGGGGAAGAAGCAGTTCCAGAAGGATGAGAAAGAAGGAAGGAAAGTGTGTGTGTGTGTGTGTGTGTGTGTGTGTGTGTGTGTGTGTGTGTGTGTGTGTGACTTTAAACTCCTTGCCGAGCTGAGCTGGTGGGCTCCACTTCCTACCGGACTCTTAGATCCTTCCTGTCCAGCCAGCGGTCAGGAGGAGAGCTCTGTATTAATTCTAGAGCATCTCAAAGGAACATAAGGAGTTGACATCCTGAGGTAACCTGGTACAAAAATCAATCACATTCTAACTTGTCAACTTAAATAATGTGTACAAGGAAAATAAGGAATCCTAGTTAGGTTTTTGTGCTAATTTCATGATGGTTTTTGTGTTTTGATATTGCTTTACATCTTCTTTTTGGAGTAGAATCACAGAGAAGAGTTTGTTAAGAATTCAACTATATTAACATCCCTTGGGGAAATTCTGAGAGGTAATTAATTACTCTAAAGCAGTTGGAGAGAACATATAGTCTGTAAATTCTGTAACTTCTTATTTTAAGAGAAGATTAAAGCATCTAGATTCTTGTTGTCTGTCAAAAGAATACTCATTCCTTTGAAATTCTGCATAGAATCTAACTTCAAATCAGTCCACCTCTGTAACTTACTTTTCCTTTATGCCTTTTGTAAACTAGGTGGCAGAGTGCACTGGGGTCTATTCATTAGACATATGAAATTGTGGTTTTATGGCATCTAGTAATAATAACCTTGCTTTCTGGATCTCTTTGCAGCAACTCCTATTCTCATTCTGATATAGCCGCATCTAAGTTCTTGGGCTGACTGAACTCAATAGCAGAAGTGAGCAAAGAGCTTGAAATACTATTGGGCAAATACTGATAAACAGAGTAGTGAGTCATAATGCAAGATACTGCCTCAGAGATTGTGGTGTAGCAGCTACTGCAATTGCCCAGTGTGGTAATGAGAGATGAGGCACTGGGTATCTGGGAGATGGGGATATTTCTGTTTCTCTGAGGCCCCCTGGAGGAATGGATGAGTATTAAAGGATTTTGTCCTTCCATTCTTTCTTTACTTACTCTAAATCCTGCTCTACTGTTGAGTAAGCTGAACAGAGTTTAGCTGCGTTTCCAAAACTGGTTTATTTTCTCTTAAGACCCCTTGGTTCAAGTCAGTACTGGAGAGGATATCCTACCCTCTCAGTAGAATATCCCTGAGATATTTGATAGCAACTACAGGTAAGTCTTGCTTCTGACTTTCCTGTGGAATTTTGCTTGGTTCTCCGGCCTAATTCTTTTTCTCGCCCACAGTTTTTGTCAGATCCTGTAGAACCAACTTGACTTATATCTGATTTGCTGACTCTCTTGTACTAGTGTTGTTATTCTTTTGTTCTCATGGCAAGATTTATATACTATTTTAAGATATGCTTGCTATTCCTAGTATCATACTTAGGTCTAAACAGCTACCCAAAAAGCATATGGGTCTATTAAAACTGAAGTTTTCTAACTGACATTCCACTGGTGGAGAATACTGCTAGGGAATTAGGCTGCTATATGCTAAAGGCTACAAGGTTATCAGAAGTGTCCCTCTTATGCTGTTAAATAGTTCTTTTGGGACTTCCCTGGTGGCGCGGTGGTTAAGACTCCACGCTTCCAATGCAGGGGGCCCAGGTTTGATCCCTGGTCAGAGAACTAGATCCCACATGCATGCTGCAAGTAAGAGTTCACATGTCACAACTAAGGAGCCCACGTGCCGCAACTAAGAAGTCCGCATGCCGCAACTAAAGATCCCGCATGCTGCAACTAAGACCCGGTGCAGCCAAAATAAATAAAATAATAAATAAATAAGATACATAACTATAGTCCACCTCTATCTTAGATCAGTTATAGCAAAGTTTATAGTAAAAATAATAAAAATAGAAGCTACCATGTGTTGAGCACTTGCTATGTGATGGTATTCTATTATTCTTAATCTTCACAGCATATCCTATGAAGTCGAATTCAACCTCTCCATTTCATTACTGAGTGAATAAAATTCAGAAGAGTTAATGAGCAAGTCCAAGGCTACAAATCTGGCAGAGCCAAACTTTTTTCAGAGCCAGATTTTAAACTCTGCATCAACCCACCTTTTAAAGTCTTACAGAAATACTGTGTTTGACAGCTTCCAGAATCCACCTCATGCATGCTGAAAAATGAGATAACTTTTCCAATTATTTGTCTTCCAGTGCCTATTCTTTTCTATAGTCGTTTAGAAAATTATTTGATTTGAATCTGGAATGTGTACTATATGGCCCTTGGGATTTAAATATTTTTAAAATAGTGAGGTGTTATTATCTTATCTCTTTTTTCTGTCTTGGAATTCAAGATCTATTTTATTTTTGAGAAAATAAAAACAAAATTGAAATTGAGTGCTTTGTTATTTCCTCAGTGTTCTGTTTATGTTACGGCACCTCTGCCCTTTGTTGCTCTTCTTGCTCTTTGAATTTATCTTTAGATCTTTAGATATGTTCACATTCTTGATTTTTGTTGTCATTTTTCCCCCCACATAGCTAAATTTATTTTGGATGTTAGCTTTTCTTTCTTATAGTTGGAGGTGTGTTATTTTAAAATATATGTTGACTAGAGAGTTCCCCGCGGATATACTTTGGTTGCTTTACATCTATCCTGATGCTCCTCACCCCATAACATCTTTCTTCCTCATTATCATAATTTGAGATTATATCATTAGACTTTATGGTTTAACAATCTCTCATTCAACTTGAACCATCGTCCCTGTTAGAGTTCATGACTTTCGGATTGTCCCTATCTACTCCCTGAAATTTCGATATTGTCTTTTCTTGTATTTAGGGTTTACATCTAATTATTTCCAAGGTTTCCTTCTGTGGATACTGCAGTACAAACACTATGGTAAGATGGTTACTTTTCCCCATAATTTAAAGTCGATTCAGGTGATGGAAAGAGCTTAGTTTCTTTCAGACAGTCATGAGTTTGTTTTTACTAAATTACTTACTAGCTATGTGAGCTTCAGCAATTTTCTTAACCTCTTTGACTCTCAGTTTCCTCATGTACCAAGTGGAGAAAAAGATTTCCAGAATTGTTACAAATATTAAATGAGAAAATCTATGTGAAATTTTTTTTTAACATAGTAGAAATCACTTAATTTTAGTTTTTCTTCTTTTCCACTTTAACTAATTCTCCTTGACACTCAAAATAAAGCCCAGAGTCAAAATAACTTTTGTTTTTCTCTTCTGTCTCACAGGATGTGAAATTTCAGTAAAATACGTATCAAAAGTAAATTATTATTTGTTGAATTGAGTAGTTCCCTTATGAGGAAATCTGAAATGATATGTCAGAAGATTGGACTAAATGGCTGGAAACACATGGTAGATGGTAGAAGAACTGTTTTACTGGAGGTCTTTGTAGTCTGGTAACGTGTGTGCCTTTTGTCATCCTCCCTTCATAAATGGATCAAACAGCCATTATGAACTTCACCCCAAAGCCTACATCTGTAGGTACCTTAGGATATTTCTCACTACCTTTTATTTTTAGCTTAAAAAAATTGTGGTAAAACATGAATAACATAAAACTTACTGTTTTAACAATTTCCAAGTATACAATTAAATGGCATTAAGTATATTCACATTGTTGTGCAGCTGTGACCACTATTCATCTCCAGAATTTTTTTCATCATCCCAAACAGAAACTCTGTACCCACTGAACAGTAACTCCCTATCCCCCCTCCCCCCAGCCCCTGGTGACCACTCTTCTTTGTCTCTCTGAATTTGCCTATTATGTCCTTTTATAAATGGCTTATTTTATTTAGCATGTTTTCAGGGTTCATCTGTGCTGTAGCAGGTATCAGAATTTCATTCCTTTTTATGGCTGAATAATATTCCATTATATGGATAGGACCACATTTTGTTTACACATTCACCTGTTGATGGACAGTGTTTCACTATCTTTTTTTCCTTTCATAATTGAAATTGTATTTTTTGTTTTGAGGATTAGTATACAGAAATTTAAATTTGCACACAATTCTTAACATACGTACCAAAAATCTAAAAAATCATGTAATTGTGATTCTTTTCTGAACAGTTATCCCAGTGACTCTCTAGATTAAAATCTGGAGGCAAGCTTTTCTTAACAGGATATCAAGTACCAATGCCTTCAAGTGTTGATGCACTGTTACATCATAAGTCCCACTGATTCACAGTTTAATATCATATACACTATGTATGAATTTTCAGTTGTCCACAGAACATTAACAAAGTTACTAGGAAAACTGGGCTACCTCCACTAAAGATGTTACAGAGTACACAAAATTCTGACAGGGAGAGCCGGGATCAAGGAGTGGTTTTCTTTAGGAAACAATTCTACCAAAACCAACGGGAGAATGAAAGTAATTCAAAGTGTTCAAGACATATTAAATGCACGACTGACTCCAAATTGCCATTTAGTATGCTTTGTATTAGAGGGTGTCAAAACTACCTCCATCTATGGAATGTTAAGCTGACACCCAAGACAATCAAAGCCCCTGTATGCAATATCCCACTATTTTCTGGTGAGACCGCCCAAAAATAAACAACCAGCAAATGATTTCACCTCTTAAATTAAAACATTTAACACTTAAAAAATGGGATGAGGTGGGATTCCCTCCTTCTTAAAAATGTGTCTAGAGCTACTAAAAAATTTGCATTTACCAAGTACTTGATAAAAATATTCCTCTGGATTGTACAAGAAGGGAGACAGGGACCACTGATAAGGCCGGGTGTATGATATTAATCAGACTTGGCTTCTTTCTCTCCTGCTTCATCAGAGGCTGGGCTCTCCTCGTTTTTAGTTTCTCGGTTTTCTGCAGGTAAATATTCGACCTGTTTTCCTTTTGCTCCTCTTTCTCCTTTTGTTTGCACTTCTTCTGTCTGAAGATTTACCCTTTCTTGCCGCCTTTTTTGGCTTCCACTGTGGTTTCCACTTCTGCAGGAGCAGATTAGCTGACAACCTTGCTGATCTCTTGGGCTCCTGCTTCGCTGCTCCCTCGGCGGAGCCGACCTTTTTCCTGGGCATCGCGGGGGAGGGCGCGTGCTGGGTGCCTGTGGGCAGCAGCGCCCCGAGAGCCCTAGCAAAGCTGGGCTGAGGGTCCTCCTGCCGCCCGAGCTGCCGGGAGCGCAGCGTTTCACTCTCTTTTTAAAGGGAGTGTTCCGGTTTACAGAGCAAGGCTTACGAACTTTTAGTATTGTGAGCATACACAAAATTATAGGGAAAATTCTTACCAGTATTAAATTCTAGTAATTTGTAGCCTGTCACGTTTTCCTTAAATCTATTAATGTATCTGCATGTTTTTATATGATAGTAATCAATGTTTACATACTGTAGGATATATCTGAAAGGTCTGGAAACAGGATAAACTTATTTTTAAATAGTATGTTAGTTACATTTTCAAGTACTATGCTCAATGTGTTTTTTTTTTTTTTTTTTTAAAGGATTTTCTTATTTATTTATTTATTTATTTTTGGCTGTGTTGGGTCTTCGGTTCGTGCGAGGGCTTTCTCCAGTTGCGGCAAGCGGGGGCCACTCTTCGTCGCGGTGCGGGGACCGCCCTTCATCGCGGTGCGCGGGCCTTTCTCTATCGCGGCCCCTCCCGTCGCGGGGCACAGGCTCCAGACGCGCAGGCTCAGCAATTGTGGCTCACGGGCCCAGCTGCTCCGTGGCATGTGGGATCTTCCCAGACCAGGGCTCGAACCCGTGTCCCCTGCATTAGCAGGCAGACTCTCAACCACTGCGCCACCAGGGAAGCCCCGCTCAATGTGTTTTTATTCAACCTTCTGACACGTTTTCAAGTGAAATACCTCTAAATTTAAAGCAACAGATCTAATCGATTTTAGACTTTATGGGTGCTCTGTACTGTATTTTTTCCCCCCCTAATTAATAACTACATGTATTGTTTTAAATACTTCACCTGAAAAGGTGTCTGGAGATTGAAGAAAAAAATGTAAATGATATTATTTGAAAATATGCTAGTTAAAAGTACATATTTACCCTAGGTTTCTAGGCTTTTTGGACACCACGTATTTATGTTTTGCTTTTATCACATAGCATTATTTCATTCCTTTTTTTCCCAAACATTAAATTATTTTAGATATTTACCTTTAAAAATTCTGTATTATTCTATTATTGCTTAACTGTTTTCATATTCCTAGACAAAGTTTTGCTTATTTCCAATTTTTATGGAGCTACAAGCATAATTTATATGAATTACTTTTCGTGCGGTTAGTTCTTCAGTATATAGTCCCTGAAATTAAGTTAGCCAATCAAAGACATGTCCAGTTTAGTAGCTTTAATATTTTATTAGTGTATCTCCATATGGATTGAAATATCTTAGATATATCCTATAAACCATGTTAATTTTGGAAGTTTAAGGAGCATGTTCTATACCTTAGTAATATTTTAATTACAATTTAAAAATATTGCCTGCAAAAGCGTGTGTGTGTGTGTGTGTGTGTGTGTGTGTGTAAGTCATAAATATTGACCTTAAAAATAAAATGGAAAGAAAAAAATGTATCTGATTTCATTCGTTTGGGTTCTGTCTTGATCTTGCTTTTAAGCTTTACATTTTTCTCTCTAAAATATAACCAACATTACTAATTCTAAAGTGACATAACACCTCATTGCTCTAGTTCACAGTCTCTCTGGAGTACAAGGGTTCTGAGGTAACACCCTTGCAACAAACACCTTTGTTTATGCTTTTATGCTGCTTCTACAGTCATACACACACACACACACACACACACACACACACACACACACACACACACTATCCATGAGTACTAGAACATAGATAACTGCACTCTGGTTTTTTTTTTTTTTTTTTATTAATAAGGCAAAGCTGGTTGTTTTTTTGTTTTTGTTTTTTTAATTAATTAATTAATTTTGGCTGTGTTGGGTCTTCGTTTCTGTGCGAGGGCTTTCTCTAGTTGCGGCAAGCGGGGGCCACCCTTCATTGCGATGCGCGGGCCTCTCACTATCGCGGCCTCTCTTGTTGCGGAGCACAGGCTCCAGACGCGCAGGCTCAGTAGTTGTGGCTCACGGGCCTAGTTGCTCCGCGGCATGTGGGATCTTCCCAGACCAGGGTTCGAACCCGTGTCGCCTGCATTGGCAGGCAGATTCTCAACCACTGTGCCACCAGGGAAGCCCTGCACTCTGGTTTTAAAGACTTCTTTCAAGTGGGATGATTTTCAAGTGAAAGTGATATTGTAAAAATTTGCACTGTCCAGCCTCACCAGTGAGAAGTAGCAAACTGGCATGATTATGTGATATAGAATTGTATGGGTCTTGAGAGTAGTAGTTAAGTGTAGGGTTGGAGTTTGTAAGTGAGTATTATCTAATCCCAGCTCTTCAGACTCTAATTGAGGTTTTTGAGCAAGTCTTTATTCATTTCTGTGTTTTATTAGCTGTCATTCTTCCCCTTGAAATGAGGAGAAGAAAGAAATGGACAGTTTTTCTTATAATTCCAGTGGAAGAGTGAGAAAAGCCTCATTTTTTCCTAATTTAAATTATCATTTTAAGCAAGTTGTTTAAGAAATGCATGAAAAGTTTTGAGCTGTTCTGAAAATTAGGATGTCATTTCATCGATCCTACCCAGCCTTTACTCTTCAGCCTACCTCCCTACCCCCAACATACACAATTAAGTACTTGATGGGAGTAAAGGATGCAGAGTTTGTGTTCAAAAGGTTTTAATCTCTTGCAGCATAAGAATTGACTCTATATTCTTTAATTCTATAAATATTAGTGAACATAACTTCATGTATTTTTCTAGGTGCTGAAGATACAGTGGTAAGCAAGAGTTCTTGCTATTATGGTGTTATAGTTTAGTAAGAGGAAAGACAGACAACAAACAAACAAATATAGTGACATGTGCTTTGAAGAGAGTGGAATGGTGGGTTATGTTAGTGAATGTAGGTGCTGCTATAGATTGGCCAATTACGCAAGACTTCTCGAGGAGATAACAGCTGAGCTGAGACCTAGACCTGAATGGTAGCCATGTGAAAATCTAGGAGAAGGGTATTCCGGGCAGAAGGAAAGATATGTAAAGACCCTAAAGTAAAAATGACCTTGGTGTGTTAAAAGAACAAAAAGAAGGCTCATGTCTCTGGAAACTAGTAAGTAAATAAGTGGTTGGCAGGGGCTAGATCATGTAAGACCTTGTAATACATAATAGGGATTTTAGATTTCATTCTATGTGAAAAGGGAAACCAATGGAGAGCATTAATCAGGGGCACAGTGTAATCTTATTTATTACTGGAAAGGATGAGCCTGATATAATGCAAAAGCTTAGCACTAGGAGAGAACACTTGGATGCTTATTTAGTAAGGAACCTTGGGTAAACCCCTTCACCCATGTGAACCCGTTTTCTCTTCTGCAAGATGAGGATGATAATATTTGCCTACCTTCCAGGTTGTCAATAATTTTATAGCTGGAAAAAATCCTAGAAAATTTCTAAGCTAAATCCTCATAAGGAAACTAAGGCTCAGCCAGATTAAGCAATTTGTTCCTTTTCCAATGGCAGGAACAGAGCAAGTGGTAGACTCAGGTAAATTGTTTTTTTGTTTCGTCTTCCTAAATGCCATACTGTAAATCCAGCATTTCAAATGAAATTAGGAATGAATGCAGAGGGATTTTGTAAACCTTAAAGTACCATACAAATGTAAGACATAATTGTTTTCAGGATACTCTATCCGGAGAGAACAAAGCTATCACAGGAGATAGATTATTGGGGAAGGAAGTGTTGATAAACAAGAACTGATTTTTCAAATGCTTCATCTAGAAGCCACCACAGCCTTGTGTCGTGGCTTGCAGACAGCTGCCCTGTCGTTGTGTCCTCATGTGGTGGAGAGAGATTGAGGTCTGGTGTCTTCTTATAAGGACACTAATCCCATCATTAGTGTGGTCCCCACCCTCATGACCTCACCTGATCCTAATTACTTCCCAAAGGCTCTACTTCCAAATACCACATTGTGGTGTCAGAGCTTCAACATATGAATATAGGGGGAACACAAACATTCAGTCCATAATAATGGTGTGAGAGAGGGTGTAAGGAATAACGGCTTGACCATGACACTAAATCTCTTCTATGACTTTCTGCATTTTTCTCACCTTTCTTCATCTTCTTCAACCTCTCCCTTAGTTCCCGCTCCGAAATTTCCTCAGTCAAGACTTTTACTGGGTTGGTCTGAGAAACAATTCTGGCTGGAGGTGGGAAGATGGATCAGCCTTAAACGCCTCAAGGTAAGAGAAGAAAAAACAGAAAAGAAAAGGGGAAGAGAAATTATGTCTGGGGAAATAGATCAAGGATAGCAGATGGAGAGGAGAGGAAAGGGTGAGGAAAGGAAATAGGAAGCAAGGAAGGAAATAAACAGTGGATAAGGGCAAAAAAAAAAAAAAAAAGGATGACATTTTAAAGAGAGGATAATGAGCAATTTTTATTCTGCTGTTTTGGGAGCTGAGAGAAGTGAGGTCTGAATAGGAGAAAGAATTTGCTCACTTTTTATCCCTTCATGCCTTAGAACTCGTTTACTCTGCATGTCACCTTAAGTGATTGATTTTTCTGGTTTCTTACAGAATATTTTCAAACAGCTTGGTACAGAAGTGTGGTACCATCAGCAAAAGTGGTCTCCAAGCCTCTAGCTGTGAAGTTGCTTTACCGTGGGTCTGTAAGAAGGTCAGACATTGATGGATGGTCAGTCTGTCATGTGGCTCCCTGCAAAGAGGGAGCTGGCCTCTGGATGTCAGGTTGGCCATGGGTACGTATTTAGTGAGTGCTGCCCTTCTAGGATATGCATTAGATGTGAGGTTAATGCTGCCTCCCTGGGATTGATGGTTTCTTGCTGCACTTTCTGAGAGTATTTAGATATTATCTTAACAACTTAAAGACTGGATGTAGGCAAATTTGTGAAATAGATGTGCCTTTCGTATTTCTCACTCTAGTGACTAAGGTTGCCTCCTTCAACGCCATCATCTCTGTCAAAAATGTACTTTTTCTACGTTATATTCTGAGCTCGGCTGATGAAATCTGTGCAGATATGTACTATTGCCAATGTTCTAGAGGGTTTTTATGTGTGCCAGTGGGTTGACATGCTACTCCTCGCTGATAATATATTTTTATCCTAACAGTGGTCCTTTGCAGATAAAGCTTTATTCTAAAGAATGATGCTAATGGTGAGAAAATAAGCTGTGGAAGGTGAATGAGAACAGGGTGGTGCTTTGATTCTCAGCTCTTCACACTTCCTCAAAGAGCTGGCCTTGACGGAATTTAGTTTTTCTGAGAACACATAGGTGTGGTTGAATAAACCAATGTGTGACTGTCTTTTCAATGTTTTGAATGCGATTTGCACATTAATTTCACAATAGTGGTCAATCTGGTAAGGCATTTTTACAGAGGAAAATTTACAGAAGCAGTTTATGAGGTTGATCCCCCAATTATTTTTGGCACAAATTCCTCAAAAATGAGAAAAACTTTATTATTTCTCCTTAGTAAGGTTGGGCATAGATAAGGAGTCAAGGTGTTGTTTAAAGATATAGGAGGGAGTGATGAAGGAAACCATAATTCTGTACTGTTGATGACACTGGATTGTGATGTTTACTTGTCTTTCCCTTTTGTATTTTTAGGACATGGGCTGTATCTTATCCACCCTTGTATCCCAAACACCTAAAATAGTGTTTGCTTTTATCAGTGAATATTCAATACCTGAATGGATAAATAAAAAAATAAGAATTAAAAAATTCTTATTCTAGTTGTTTCTATTAGCCCACGAGTTAATTAGGGGAAAGTGAGCAAAAAACACCGTGTATCCGAATCCTCCCTTAACCCTACTCATGTGAGCATTCAATAGCTGGCTCTAAGAAGGCAGAGGACCAGTTTAATCTAGATATGGTCAACACTAGATACATATATGTTTGGGAACAACACCCTTTATTCGGCGCTAGAGACACTGTGTACAGCACTAGTCCTGGAGCCCATGCCATGAGGATACTGAGGGACAACTGTGTAATGTTCGTAGAAGGAAGTAGTGGAAACAAATTTCTATCTCCTTATAATCTCTTACCTTTGGTTCTGGGGCCGAGGGGTATCTCTTGGTTATGCATATAATGGTGGTGACTCCCACTTGGTTAAGGATGTCATGATTCTGATTCCATTTGGGCCTTGGCTTGGCAACTACTGGGTGCACAGTGCATTTACTTACTCAAAGAGAAGCACAGGAGTACAGCATTCACTTAAATCTTCCCCTGAACAGATGGGATGTGGACAGCTTTCCTCTGTGTCTAGGGTTCAGTCCTCTTGTAAGGCTTTTTGCCACCTGTCATCAGAGCTGGGGCTAGTTCCTCACTGTTTGTCTCCCTTAAGGATGTTACATTAGAAATAGCTTGTTTCCTAGTCAACCTGGACTCTTGTCCATTTTGTTTTTTTTGCTATATTATTGTACTTTAATAAATAATTTTTGGACCGTAGGTACAGGGATTAGAGTTCATCAAACCATCCCTATCAGTTCATGTACGCCCCTCTCAAGTTCTGTTCACCTTCTCCTTTTTCCTGTATCCCTGCTTCCATTCCTCTTTCTTCCACAGGAATATACTTTGATGTTTGATACATTCCTTGAGCTTATTTGTATCCTTAAAAAATATGTAGTTTTAGTCTTTGTTTCATATTTAATTAAATGTGTTTTCTGTATATCTCACTGCTTTACTTTTTCCACCAGCATTGTGTTTTTGAGATCTGTCCACGTTGCGCTATGTACTCGTAATTCATCCTTTTAGCTGCTGTACAGTCTCCATTTTATGTACCCATTCCCTTAATACGGACACCTAGTTTGTTCCCCCACTGTCACAAACAATGAGGGGATGAATGTTCTCTTACATGTCCCTATTCCCGAGTCTTCCCCATCTCAGGAAACGGCCCTACCATCCATTCAGTTGTTCAGATTCCAAACTGCGGAGCTTTCTGATACCTTTCTTTTTCCACTCGCTAGTGCCTCAACACATTTTCTTATCTCTACCACCAAAGTGTATTCTAAATCTCATCACTTCTCTCCATCTCCACTTTTAACACTGGTCCAAGCCACAGTGGTTGTTCACCTAGCTTACTATGACAGCTTCTTTTGTTACTGCCCACCCCCCCCAAAAAAAACAGTTTTATGGAGGTACAATTGACACACAATAAACTGAATTTATTTAAAGAGTAAAATTTGTTAAATTTTGACATAATGGATATACCCATAAAACTGTCACCACAATCAAGATAGTGAATATATCACTATATAATCCACATGCTTTTTGTAATTCCTCCCTCTCTTTCCTTCCTGTCCCCCACCCCAGGAACCCCTGACCTACTTTCTGTCATTAGAGATTAGATTGTATTCTAGAGTTTTATAGTACATAGAGTTTTACAGAGTCATTAAGTATGTACTCTTTTTTTTTTTTTCTGGCTTCTTTCACTCAGCATAATTATTTTGAGATTTATCCGTGTTGTCATGTGTATCAATAGTTACTCCTATTTATTGCTGATATTCTGTCATATGGATGTGACACATTTATTTATCCATTCACATGTTGATGGATATTTCCAGTGTTTGGCTACTAAAAATAAAGCTGTTATGAACATTTAGATACAAATCTTTGTATGGAGATAGGTTTTCTTTTCTCTTGAGTAAAAATACTTAGAGGTGGAATGGCTGGATCATCTGGTAGATACGTGTTTAACTTTTTAAGAAACTGCCAAGCTCTTTTCCAAAACGCTTGTACCGTTTTCTATTCCAACAGGCTGTGAGATTTCCATTTCCTTCACATTCTCAACCATACTTGGTATAGTCAATCTTTTTTTTTTTTTCTGGCATTTTGGCAGGTATTTATTTTTCCAGGGTGAACATGCTTTCAGAAATTGACAGTAGTTGCTAGTCAGACTTCTACAAACAGAAAGGATATTACCCAAGTGTCCACCAGGCTGGTTTCTCAATTTAAGCTTTGTGATCCTAGCTCAAAATGTTGTAAATTCTATTACTGTTTGAATTTGGAATACAGAATTTTGCCAGCGATTGCACTGGCATTTGAGTCAGTAGTGAAGTGAGTTTTCTCCCCAGGAGGCCAGGTGACTGACTTGAAGCAAGGGCGTGCTGTCCAAGATTGTGGGCCAGGTCATTTGAACCTCCTCAAAGGTGAAGAGAAACGATGTAAAGAAAATAACTTCATCTTGCCAGGAACAGTTGCCTTTCCCTTTGGTTCTCTCCTCTCTGATGACTGGATTTTCCTACTGTCCTTTTGTATCTTTCTCTTTCTTCTGGCAAAGGAACAAAATTTTCACACACTCAGGTACACTCAGTCCTTTACTTAAGTAGCTTTTCTAGATGAATTTGGAGCAGTGCCAGTGAAACTGAAGAAATACATGTTTTTCTGGACTAGTGATTAGATTTGCAAAGCTTTTTAAAAATAATTGTTGAAAACATAGGTCTGTCCATTTATTTTTGTTTGTCTGACTCTCTGGGCCAAGAACAGTACTGTGCTACAGTCTTTTTAATTTTAGCTAGTCTAATAGGTACTTAGTAGTATCTCATTGTGGTTTTAATTACCATTACCTTAAAGATTAATTATGTTGAGCATTTTTCATGTGCTTATTTATCATCCATACATTTTTCTTTGGTAAAGTATTTCTTCAAATATTTTGCCAATTTATTTGTTTTCTTGTTATTGAGTTGTCAGAGTTCTTATATTCTGAATACAAGTTCTTATCAGATATATACTTTGCAAATATTTTTTTTCTCAGTCTGTGGCTTGCCTTTTCATTATCTTAACAGTGTTTTTCAAAGAACAGAAGTTTAAAATTTTTATGAAGTCTAGTTTATCAGTGTTTGTATTCTAATTTGTATTTTTTGTGTGTTGTCTAAGAACTCTTTGCCTAGTCCAAGGTCACAGGTTGCCTTTATGTTTTTTTCTAGAAATTGTGTAGTTTTAGGTTTTGCATTTAGGTCTGTGATCTATTTTGATCTTACCTTTATGTATGGTATAAGTTATGAGTTGAGGTCATTTTTTTTTTTATTCTTAAAGATGTCTAATTCTTCTAGCACCATTTATTGATATAACTACCCCTTTTTTCATTGAATTCCCTTGATACCTTTGTTGAAAATCAATTATCACATACATGTAGGTCAATTTCTGCATTTTCTCTTCAGTGCCATTTATTTATTTGTTTTACTTCTACTCTAATGTAGCTTTATACTAAGTCTTGAAATGGGGTCAGATAGTTCCCCAATTTTGTTTTTCTTTTTCAAAATTCTTTTAGCTGTTCTAGGTCCTATGGTTTTTCCTGTAGATTTTAGATAAATATCCTGTTCATATGTTACTTGGTACATGTATGAATATATCAGAGGGAATTGCTGGGTCAATGGGTACTTTCAAATGGGACCACCAGTTTAAAGTCTCCAGCAATGTATGAATTAAAGGGCCTATTTCTCTATACCCTCATCAAGCAAAGGTGAAGTGAACCACAGGATCCTCAAGACCATGATGACTTTTCACTCCCGGCTGTATCCTGGAAAGGTGATGAGTTTTTACTTAGGAGAAGGTCTTTCATCTTCTTCACATTAGAACATCTATAAAACAAATCTTTTTCTTGCTAGTAATGGTCTTCTCTCATAGCAAAACTTCGATGATAATAAGGCCTTTATTTCAATATTAGTACTGAGATGGGGAAGGAAATGAAGGGGAGGGGAGAAAACTCCTGTGCTGGCATACAGGAGAGAGTGTGAAAGAGATGTGATAAAAGCTAAGGAAGGAGTGATTTTCAAGGTGGAGGGAGCATTCAAAGTATAAAATGCTAGAGATGTAAGGTAACATAATGAGAGGAGACTATTCTATGAAATTGACAGTGTGGAGGTCATTGTTCACATCCTTCATTGGTGTGCCGGTGAAAGATGTGAAATTTCAGTGAGCTGACTAATAAGTAGAAGGTAAAGAAGTGGAAACAATGAGTTTAGAAGTCTCTTTTAAGAAGTTTTGTGATGGCAGGAAGGAAGGCGATGTTATCTAAATAAAGGGTTATATGTAAGGCCAATATAGTTTTACATATCAATAGGAGAGAGTAGCACACGTTTACAGCTTGAGGTGAAAATTTCAGTTGAATGGGAGAGACTAAAAATACATGCAAGACAAATCCTTGAGGCAGTAGATGAATATGAGACCCAACACACAACTGGAAGAAATGACCTTGGGTGGAAAGGGTGCCCCCTTTTCTCAGGGAAGTGGGGAGGATGGGTGAGGATGTTGACAGGGTTTGTGTGAGGCGTGGGGAAGAAAATGTAGACTGTTCTTGTCTGGTGAATTCCATCTTCTCAGTGAGATAAAAGACAAGGTCCTAAAGCTAAGAATGAGGGAGGTAGTGAGAAGTCTGGGATCTGTGGAAGGCAGCATTTTAGAATAATCACAAAGGGAAAAGACAGACATCCGCTTAGAGACACAGCATTTGCTGGTCTGCACCAAGCACTCAGGTGAAGCAAGAGGCCACACATTTTCAGGGATTTCAGTCTGCATTATTACATGATTATTGGCAACAGCCCGTGTCAGACTAGTTGTAATAACAGAGAAGTCAAATGGTAGGAATGATGAAGGGTGGGGAATTTACAGGGTGGTTTCAGGGGACAAAAAATGTGTCAGAAAATAGAAGTCGTCAGAAGTAGACAAGAAACTTAAAGAATAGGGAGCCCAAAGTAATGAACATACTGGATGGGAAAAGATTTGGGAGTAACAGCAGAGAAGATGAAATAAATAGTACAGTGAACATTTTTGTACATATATCCTATTTCTCTACAATAGATTCATAAAGGTGACATGAATCATGGGCCAAAATGTATAGCAAGTTTAAATTTTTATAGATATTACCAGATTACAAAAAGACTGAAGCAATTTTACTCCCGTTAGCCATGGATGAGAGTACTGGTCCTCCACCCTTCTCAGCTCCGCATATTCTCCATGTTTTAAATTTTGGCTAGTTATCATTAGTGTGAATGTGTGGGCTGGGGGAGTGGTGTAGGAATGGTATATCCCTGTTTTAGTTTGTGTTTTCCTAACTGCTAGTGTCTTTGAGAATCTTCTTGTATTAATCTGTTATTTGTATTTCCTCTGAATTACCTGTTTATATCCCTTGGCCATTTATGCTATCATTCTTTTTTTTGTCTTTTTCTTATCAATCTGTAGGCACTCTTTGTATATTAGGGATAACCTTTGGTCAGTCATATGTCTTGTGATTATTTTCCTTCTGTCTGTTATTTGTGTTTTTAAACATTATGGAGATCTTTTTCTTTCTATTGATGCATTTTAAGTTTTAATAAAGTCAAGCCTCTCATTTTTCCCTCATTGTGGATTCTGGTTTTCCATCCAGAATCCCCTACCTGGGATTATACATACATTTTTCCAAAATTTTTTCTAATACATTTACATAATTATTATTATTGTTATTTTGTTTTACATTTTAATCACGAATACGTTTTTTGCTGTTCTGAGTAGAGGTCTAACTTGGAATTGAGAGGATGACTGAGTTCTGGGCCTAAGTCCTGGATCATTGTGAGGGAGGGAACAGGTTTGAGAACGATGGTGACAAGAAGGAGTTGAGTATGAGGTGGGCAGATGGCATGTGCTTACTTAAAGGAGCCATTTTAAAAATTGTAGTAGGGACTTCCCTGGTGGTCCAATGGTTAAGAATCCGCCTTCCAGTGCAGGGGACATGGGTTTGATTCCCGGTTGCAGAACGAAGATCCCACATGCCGTGGGGCAACTAAGCCCACACGCTGCAATGGAAGATCCCACGTGCCACAACTAAGACCTGATGCAACCAAATAAAATAAATAAATAAATAAAATATTTAAAAACATAAAAAATTGTAGTAAAATATTTAAAACATAAAATTTACCATTTTAACTATTTGTAGCTGTACAATTCAGTGGCATTAATTATGTTCACGATGTTGTGCAACCATCTGCCACTATCTATTCAAGGAGCCATTCTTATATGATTAAGAAATAATGGTCTGGAATCAGCCAAGGGAACAATCACACAACAACAGCAAGATGCAGACTTTCCTCTTCTCGCCACTTGCACTCCCCTTCCAACTCTGGGGGAAATGTAGCAGACTCTTCATGAGAGGACATGATTTTTTTAAAAAACAGTTTAAACAGGGTTGCAGTTAAGGCAAAGAAGCATGGGAATATTCTGCATAAAGGATCATAATACAGGGTAATCTGTTTTCGATGTCCAAGGGTTATAGTGAGCACACCAGATAGAGTTTACGGACAGGGGCAGTGAGAGGATGGTCAAACTGTGTGGGACCCAGATCAGGATGGGGACAAGGGCGTGGGCAAGTACCAAGGACAGGCATGAGCCTTTTCCATAGACTCAGACTAGACACTAATGGTATCTCATACCACGTTACTCTTCCTGCTTTTGGCCTAGTCAGTGTGTAGACGTGTTACACTGCTAACAGTAGATTCTAAAAAATTGTTTGTACAAGTGCACAAAGATTTATGTACAAAGAACTTTATTATACTTCTACAGTAGGGAAAATTAGAAACAATTCAAATATCTATCAATATCAAAATGATTAAATAAATAACCTCCTTTTTTGCTTTCTTTTTTCTTCTGGAGAACAAACCTTTTAAAATGAGAATGTTTTTATCTTTTAACTGTGCAACTAGAAAACAGTAGTAATCAAGAGAAAACGAAACCAGTCTGCACCCTCCAACCCCACTGTCAAGCTCTTATGTTGGTGAGGTAGCTTGGCCTTGACAGTGTGTTAGGCTGTTTGCTGGGGCTTCTCTGAGCTCATCCCAGGCGGAGGACTAGTTTGGTTCTGTTGCTCTGGGGATGGAGGCTTAGACTGTAATTGTGCTGCTCCATTTGTGCTTTGGATTACTGCTTAATGCACCTTCTCCTTTCTCCCCCGCTTTTAAATCTACTCTCAAAAGTTGCATTTTCTTTCTTTGTCCCCTCAGACCAGATCCTGCCTGTCTTGAAAAGGGCCACATCCTTGGTCACATGGACATAGGGTCAGTGACCTCACTGCACACATTCCAAATTTTGTCATGGATGCTGGGACTGCTCTTAGGTTTTGGTTTGTCTTAGCTACAGTGATGTCCCAAACTGTTATATATGTGATGTCTCTCCACAGATTGGCTAGAATGTGCTCTGTAGATCCCCAGTAAAGAGCTAGCGGGTTTCTTCCCCTTAGCTCTTCCTATTTTTTGCTTAATTAATGTTCATGACTTGCAAGGCCCTGCATGACTTGTAACCAACTATTTGCATCTAAATGCTGCTGGCTGTGACAGGTATAGAATGCTCAAATGCTTTCCTGAAAATTGTTAGTTACACTGGTTCTTTGGCCATATATTTTTCCTTAGAAAATGCCTGTCCCCTCTTGAGAGCAGTGGAAACATAGTAGGAAGATCACTGATGCTGGAGTCAATAAGACCGACCTTTACTCAAATCCTTTTTCTAATAATTGCTGTGTGACTTTAGGCAAAATGCTTAATTTCTCTGAGCCTACATTGAGCCATACTGTATAATTGTTCTATCCAAAATAGCCAATCTCCTAACTCTCTGCAACATCCACTTGTTTAGTTTCTTCAAAGCTCTTGTCACAGTTTGTGATTCTCTTCTTTATGTGTTACTTCTTTCAAATTATTATTTACCATGTTTTGAAGATGTGCATGCTCACAGTATAAAATTCAAAAGTTACAAGGGATATATAGCCGTGAAAAAAGAGTCTCTGTTCCACCTCTGACTGCCAGCTCACCAGTTCCTTTCCCTGGAGAAAAATACTGTCGACTTCTTACGTTCTTTACCAGATATAACCTATTCATAAGCATTTATGTACACGAGTGTGCGCACACACACACACAAATACACACAAGTTGTAGTATAGTATACACACTGTTCTGAACTTTACTCCCCATCCCCAATTAACAATATATCTTGACTCTTTCTATGTTTATACTCGTTAGTACTGCCTTATTCTGAATTCTATTTTATGGATTTAACAATTTATTTAGCTAGTCTCCTATTAATGGAAGTTTAGATCATTTCCTCTCTTTTGTCTTTACAAACAATGCTACAATGACTATATTTCTACAGATGTAATTTTGTGCTTTTTGAGTGTTTGTAGACAGGCCAAATTGCTCTACATAAATCTGCAGATTTACACTCCCACCAGTAATGATAGTTTTATTTTCCTCTACGTCTTCACCAATGCAGTTTTTCATGAAATGTTTTGATCTTTGCTAATAATTAGAGAGATGAAAAACGGTTTCTCATTGTGTTTTTTAAAATTAATTAATTTATTTATTTTTGGCTGCATCGGGTCTTTGTTGCTGTATGCAGGTTTCTCATTTCTCATTGCGGTGGCTTCTCTTGTTGCGGAGCAAGGCTCTAGCCCTGTGGGCTTCAGTTGTTGTGGCTCGTGGGCTAAGAGCGCAGGCTCAGGAGTTGTGGCACACGGGCTTAGTTGCTCCACGGCATGTGGGATCGTCCTGGACCAGGGCTCAAACCTGTGTCCCCTGCATTGGCAGGCAGATTCTTAACCACTGCGCCACCAGGGAAGTCCCACTCAGTGTGGTTTTAATTTGTATTTCTCTTATTAAGAATTATAGTGAGCATCTTTTCACATGCTTATGAGCCATTTGTATTTCCTTTTCTGTGAACTGACAGTTTATAGTCTTTATCCTTTTTAAAAAAGAAATTGGGTGATAGATCTTTTCCTAAATAATTAGTGAGAAAAAAGTGTTTTATATACTAAATAAATGAGCCATCTCTGTGTGATACAGGCTGAAAATATTTTGTCCTAGTTTGTAATTTTTCTCTTTATATCATTTGAAATCCTTCATTCTCTGTTCTAAGATTAAATTAGTTAAGGGAAAGTATAAGACAGCTGACCTCTAGTGAAGAGCATAATTATAGAAGCACCAGGAACTAACTGGAATTAGCATTGTTGTGTCAGAAAGGATGGAAAATTGGTGCATTTGCTAGTGAAACACTGAAATGAGCACAGTGATTACATTTATGAAGGCTCATCCAGGAGACTTTAAGAGTCTGTAGTGTATAGCATTCACTGACAGACTCAGGGACTCATCAAATATCCCTAGACTCAGAACAGAGCCACTAGTGGAAAATGTTGTTGAGAGACTAGAGCAGCCTGGGAATATTCTTTAAAGATACAGAATTCCAGATAGGAGCTCACCTATGAATAATCAATTTGTGTGAGAGTGCAAAAACTTCCCCCGTGATGAGAGAGACTTTTTTTCTGGGGTCTCAAAATTTTGGTTGAAACCTAAACCTATGTTCCAAAGAGAGTCTTTAGACACACCCCATAGGACTTTCCAAACTCATCTGGGGACAATTACCAACAGCCCATATAATGAAAAGTTCAAGACTAATTACAGAGGCAAATTCTTTGAAGGAATTTGTGGATGACGAGATTGCTGGCCTGTTTCCCCTCCTTCTGCCCAGGCCAAGTGGGGGAGGAACTGGAGGGCCCCTGCTTGCTGGAGGTGGACACAGTCTTACTCCCCAGTCTATGTTGCTCAGCTATGGAAACTTGTAGATCCGGGGCTGACTGGAGAACAAGAGAGCGCTTGGAAGAACTTGACCTAAGTACCCTGTTGTGGACAGCAGAGAAACTTCTGTCTGAATGTTGCTTGGAGAGGTCTGGTGGTGGGAAGCTAGCTGAAATTGCCCCTAATGCCAGGGTAAGGAGGGGTAGATGCAGTGGATGCACATTGCAATTTCACCATTTGTTCAGTGGGTATAGGAGGAAGCAGAAGAAGGTAATGGGGTTTGAGTTGTCTACAAAGGGCTTTATTCTCAAGGGGACCCCAGAAGAAAGAGGTCCTGTGGAATGTTTCACCATAAGCTGAGAGTTAAGGTAAAGTTAAGAGGCCTTCCAGAGAGCATATCACCTGTATCAGGAAATGGTGCAGTGCAGAAATTCCTCAAGGGTGTATGTATCTGGGTGGGATCTCCTAAAACCCACAGAAGTGCCCCACGAGAGATAACTAGTATCTGGGTATCGTATCAGTCTGGGTTCAACAAGAGAAGCAGAACCAGTAGGGGATATATTTTAAAAAATTTATTGCATGGAATTGGTTCATGCCACTGTGGAGCCAACTAGGCAAGTCCAAAGCTCAAATGGCAGGCTGTCAGGAAGGGCAGACTGGAGCTCTCCAGCAGGGGCTGGCACTGCTGTCCACAGGTGCAATTTTTTCTTTGTCAGGGAAGCTTCACCTCTGCTCTGAAGGCCTTTCAACTGATTGAACCCATCCCACCCAGATTATGATAATCTCCCTCGTTTACAGTCAACCGGTTATAGACTTTACTTACATCTAAAAAAATACCTTCACAGCAACATCTAGACTAGTGTTTGATTGAATGACTGGGGACTGTTGCCTGGCTGAGATGACACATCAAACGACCATCGCAGGTATCCTCCACACAAAGTGAGGCCAGATAACAGGGTACCAGTAAGAGAGACCTTGCCTCTTTCTTCCAATCCCCATCTCCTGAGGCTAGAGGGATGCCTCACTTCCCCACTGCTGGTCTGTGGAAACAAGAATCAGACCTGAGAGGGGGGACTTCCCTCATGGTCCAGTGGGTAAGACTCCGCACTCCCATTGCAGGGGGCCCGGGTTCCATCCCTGGTAGGGCAGCAAGATCCCACATGCATGCTGCGACTAAGAATCCTGCATGCCGCAACTAAACATGCCGCAACGAAGATCCTGCATGTCGCAACTAAGACCCGGCGCAGCCAAAATTAATAGATAAATAAATAAATATTAAGAACTGAGAGGAACGTAGGCAGAAATTTTGAATTGGTTATAAGATCGACATTTTGTTTTAGACTGGATTAAATTTTTCAGGTATCAATTTGTATACACAGAAATTGAGGATTGACAGAATAGCCTTATTTGGTTTCTGCACGTGTATAAATTTAGGGTTTTTTTAAAAATTAAAAATTCATTTTCTCCTATCACAGTACCTTGTCCTTCGTTCCTTCTCTTTCCCCAAGTCATCCACTTTAAAAACATGCTTGATAATCTCTTGTGATTTTAATTGCCCTCTTGTGGTCAAAGTCGATGATTGCAGTGATCTAAGAGTTGCTAAAGCATTCAGTTCAAGGCCATTTCAGGTTTTTGTTTGTTTGTTTGTTTTGTTTTTAAATGGCCAATCATGGGTAGAATCTGTTATATCCAATCACTAGAGGAAGGAACATTTTCTTATTACCTTGATTCTAGAAGAATTCTTGCGTTGACTTCACTCAGATACGAAGAGTTCATTTGTGGCGAATCATTCCCTTTGTCACTGTACATTTTCAAAATAGAAATCTAGGATCATTTGATTAACAAGATTGCTTGTACACTGTGTTCAGGTCACTGCCAGTTAGAGACAGTAGTCCTAGAATGACAGTGAGTGAATAAGAACAAAAAAACATGATTACATTAAGTAGCAAGGAAAGTGGAAGTATCAGTAAAAAGTATCAGTAGTGAAGAAAAGAACAGAAGAGGATAGAACAGAAACACATCATATTTTTAATAAAAAGATGACATTTGATTATAGAAAATGAAGCTTTCTGAAAAGTAGGAGAGAAAGAAGTAGGGTAGAATTAAGTGCTAATCTTGTTATGATTTTGGAATAGTTCATAGTCACATATACATGATTGCAGTGTATGGCACAGAATCATCACAGAGCCACAGACACAGTGCTAGGTCCCCAGGCCTTTTCTGTCCTTAAGGAATAAAATGTAATTTAACCCCCTACCCCATTTTGAAAGACAAAAGCCATGCTCTCCATTTTTCTGTTTGTTTAAGTGCCTTTTGTGTTGGGTTATCCAAATCAGGAAATCTTTCCTTAGTGTTCTGTAGAAAACACTTGGCTGGAAATCAGGAGCTCTTTCACTATTTGGCTAATACATAGCAATGACATATTTTGAGTGTCAGCTACCTTTTCTGTTGTGCCTCCCTCCCATACCTACATCTGGCATTCAGTGTTCCTAAAACTTGTTTTCATTTAGAGTGCGTTTCTTCTGAATCACTTTTTTTTTTAAATGTTCTTTCCTTTGGGGGTAATTATTGTTTCACTGTTAGGAATTTTATAATTTATTTATTTATTTATTTTTGGCTGTGTTGGGTCTTCGTTTCTGTGCGAGGGCTTTCTCTAGCTGCGGCGAGCGGGGGCCACTCTTCATCACGGTGCGCGGGCCTCTCACTATCGCGGCCTCTTTTGTTGCAGAGCACAGGCTCCAGACGCACAGGCTCAGTAGCTGTGGAGCACGGGCTTAGCTGCTCCGTGGCATGTGGTATCTTCCCGGACCAGGGCTCAAACCCGTGTCCCCTGCATTGGCATGCAGATTCTCAACCACTGCACCACCAGGGAAGCCCCCCGAATCACTTTTATACTCCATGTTCTTATATACAATATTGTGTTCTGTGTCATCATGCGCTGCTGGTAATGCAGCATTTCCTCAAAGAGGGCCTCACTATTGTCTCTGAGATTGTTTGCCAAGCTGACAACCATTCAGTAGGTCTTCATGCTAACACTGTTTTGACCTTACTAGAAGATGTCAAGGGAGCGTTTCAAACAACAATCAGAATTCCAGTTCCTTTTTCAAATGACTCATTAACTAAACCATTGAGAGATTAAAGTCATTTAATGGGAAGGTCAATGGGAAAACAACCAAGTTCATACATGAACAAGGAATGACAACCGCCTGACAGCTACTGTGTAAAATACTGTGGCAGACTCTGTTTCCAAAGGTGGCTGCATGTCTTCCATCAAACATGCTCTTTAAAAACAAACAAACAAATGCCTTTATTCGGGTATAAATGATGTACCATAAACTACACATATTTGAAGTGTACAAAATAATGAGCCACAAGCTCTTTTGCACTGTGTCCTTGCCACATCAAGAAGTAGAGCACATTTTCCCTACTCTTCATTCTGGATTGAATATTTGTTGCACTTATCCTTTCTTTGTCTCACTATCATTTATTGAGTTTTCGTGTAGGGCAGATGTCTTGTAAGTTCAGATTTCTTCAGGAACTAGGGAATTCCCTGGCCGTCCAGTGGTTAGGACTCCGGTGCTTTCACTGCCAGGGCCCAGGTTTGATCCCTGGTTGGGGAACTAAGATCCCACAAGTCGTGTGGTGAGGCCAAAAAACACAAAAAAACAAATTTCTTCAGGAACTATACTTGAGGAGTACTACCTAAGGAACTTCACCCCCAAACCCCATTCACACCTGATATAGATGGTGAAATCCTAGAGCATCCGTAATAGGATGAGATTTTCTGGGGAGAGGCTAAGTGTATTTTGTATGTGGGGGAGAGATGTGATTTTGTAGTCAAATGGCAGATTTAACAAATTGTGTTTCCAAAAGTGGCTACAACAATACCTACAACTACATGCTCTTTTGTAATGTGATCTTGCTTCTTCTCCCTCAAGACACGGAGTCTGTTTCACTTTCTCTTGAATATAAGCTGGGCTTGTGATGCTTTTGATCAATCAAATGTGATAGAAGTGATTCTACATGACTTCTGGGCTAGTTCATAAGTAATATTTCAGCTTCTGCCTTTGTTTCTTGGAACTCTTACTCTTGGGAGCACTGAAATGCCATATAACAAGTCCAGGTACCCTGTTGGAGAAGCTACAAGGAGAAGCCCTGAGGCTACATGGAGACGGGGAGAGGCCAAGCTGTCCAGGAATCCCAGTGGGGCCTTCAGATGATTGCAGTCCCATCTGCTATCAGCCTGCAATTTCATGAGAGACCCCTGGCAAGACCATCAGAAGAATCACCTGGATAAGGCCAGTCAATCCATGAAACTGTGAAATGTAATAAAATTTTTGTTGTTTTTTAACTTATTGAATTTTGGGGTGGTTTGTTATGCAGCAATAGATAAATAAAACAGATGTTATCCACTGTCGGATGTGTCCCAGTTTCAGGGATGTTAAGGTGTGAAGAATGTGCAATTTAGAATTGATGAAATACAAAAATAGAAACATATGCAAATTACATGAATAAGTACTTTGGAGAAGAAGAAATGTTAATGGCTTATATGAAGAGATGCTCCACCTCTCTAGTAATCAGAGATTAAATGTTGGCAAGACTATAATGGAAATGGGAATGGGAATCCTTTATGTACTATTGGAGGGAGTATAGATTGGTTGCAGTCATTTTAGAATACTTTCTTGCTGAATTCTGAAATTAAGTTTGTATGTATCCTTTCACCCAACAATTTCAATCCTAGCTCTATATTTGAGAGAAATTATCACACAGGTCAACAAACTGGCATGTATCAGGATATTCAAAACACTTGTCAGCAGAATTGAAAATTTCCCAAACTGAAGGTCAAAGAAAAAAGATTTAAAAAAATAGAACAGTAAAGCAACTGTACTTCAAAAAAAAAGAAAATAGAACAGAATATCTAAGAACTGTGGGACAGTTACAAAAGGTGTAACATACAGGTAATGGGAATACCAGAAGGAGAAGAAAAAGAGAAAGGAATAATTGATCTGCTAAGAGATGAGGGAAAATGGAATCATAAAAAATGCTCACTTAAAATCGGAGAAGGCAAAAAAATGGATGATAAAAGATAAATAACAAGGGCAATAAATAGAAAACAGTTTAAATATTTTAGAGATTAACTATATGAAAAATCAACTTAAATGTGAATGGTCTAAATACATAAACTAAAAGACAGATGCTACTACAGAGGATAAAAAAAAACAAGACCCAACTATATGTTGTCTACAACAAACCCACTTTAAGTATGAAGACACAGATAGATTAAAAGTAAAGGTTGGATAAAGATATGCCACGCTAACATTAATTTTTTAAAAGCCTGAAGCAGCTATATTAGTTTCCGATAAAGTACATTTCAGAGCAAGGAAAACAGTCAAGGATAAAGAGGGGCATTCCATAATGTCAAAGGGGCCAGTTCTCCCAGAAGATTGATAATTTGGATAGGTCTATATCTATTAAATAAATTGAATCAATAATTAACAATCTTTTGAAACAGAAAACACCAGGCCCAAATGGTTTCACTGGTGAATTCTACCAAACATTTAAAGAAGAAATAATACCAATTCTCTACAATCTCTTCCAGAAAATAGAGGTAGAGGGAAGACTTCCTAACACCATAACCAGGGAAGACATTACAGGGAAGGAAAACTACAGACTCTCATGAACAAAAACGCAAAAGTCCTCAACAAAATATTAGCAAATTGTATCCAACAATGTGTGAAGATAATTCTCTATGTCATGAAAAGTGAAATTTATTCTAGGTATGCAAAGCTAGTTCAACATTTGAAAATCGTTGAATGTAATCCACCATATTAACAGGCTAAAGAAGAAAAATCATATGCTCATAACAATACATACAGAAAAAGCGTTTGACAAAACCCAACACCCAGTTATGATAAAAATTCTCACCAAACTACAAATACAGGGGAACTTCCCAACTTGATAAAATAAAATCTCCAAAACCCCACATCTAATTATATTAATGCTGAGAAACTAGATGCTTTCCCCTAAAATTTGGAACAAGAGAGAGATGTCCCCTCTAACCACTTCTCTTCAACATTGTCCCAAAAGTCCTAGCTAATGCAACAAGACAAGAAAAGGAAAGAAAAGCTATACAGATTACTAAGGAAGAAATAAAAGTGTCTTTGTTCACAGATTATATGATTGTCTATGTAGAAAATTTGAAAGAATTGAACCTCAAGGGAGGTTTGGGGCAGGGTTTCCTGTCTTTTGATTTTAAAAGAATAAACAGGGGAATAACAATTTAAGAAGGAAGAAAGCCAATTAAGAGACTAAGGTTTCTAACTAGAATGACTAAATGCTTAAAACATTTCCCCAGACCAAAACAGTTCTTTCAGGCTGGGCAGAGAGGTCAGTAGTTTCCTTGGGGGAATTACAGAGAAGGTCTGCATGGAGCACCTGGAAGGCTGGATCCCAGGCCCAGCCACTTGTTCTTTGTCAAATATTCCTATCCCTTTGAACAACAGGGAGGCCACAGGGTGGTGGATCTAAAACAGTCATGTAAACTAAAGACAGATGACTGCCGTGGGGTGGGATGAAATACCTTGACCCTGTATTAGATCACCAGGTAGGAAGAACCCCAGAATATTTGAGATAAATTTCCTGTAGTCTAATGGGGCTGGGGTTTAGAGTCACATTTCATTTACAGAAGACAAAGAAATGTAATATTTCATGTAGAATATACTGATTCTAAGAAAACCAACCAACCTCCCTCCCCTCCCCTCCGCCATACACACATACACACACAAACAAAATCACTATTCCCAGAATGCAATTCTGTGGACCAGTAAGGACAATTTGTGTGCTAGTTACCTTATTTTGTTGTCTTCTTACTATAAGTTTCCATGATTATTTTATTCCTCTCCTTCTCTCTTCTCTTTGTCTAACTTTTTTTTACAAAGTTTTTTTACAGTTAATAAAGCAGCAGTACTCATATTTTTTAACCTTTGCTGCCACCCTGTGGCTATCTTTCATTACTGTACATGAAAAGAGGGCATCTGAGAACTGCTAAGGTATCAGATCAGGGACAAGCATAAGGGAAGCACATTAAAAAAAAAAAAAAAATTGGCACAACATCTGAGATGGTCTTTCACTATAATGCTCAGAATCTGAGGCATGAATCTAGTATATGCTATATGTGTCTGTTATGTATCAGTATTTGTCCTTTAAAATCCTTTTAGTTTGTGTCTAACCTTATCTTAGTAGTCCCCCGTTCCTCCTCTTAGCTCAAACTAAGATGCATAATTAATCACATTAATTGTTGATCCTAACTTGCCATTAGTGTCAATTATGGCTTTTAATGGACTTGGAAAAAAACTGCATAGGAAGCTGAACCTATTTACAGTAGGCCCACATATTAAAATTTCTTTGTAGACTTTCATTTTGGTCTAGAACTTGTCATATTAATGTGAAGCATTCTGGCTTTCTCTAAGTGTTAAAAATGAAAGAATCAGTTTTAAGAAGTAGAATATATTCCCAGCCCATTTTCCACACACATTTTTCCTGAGAAATAAGGGCTACTGTAATTGTCTCCTTACCACCTGTCCCTACCACCCTAGCCCCTTTCTGCTGCTTGTTACCATCTTAAATCAAGTATGATCATGCCACTATCCTGTTTTTAAAAGATTCCATTGGCTTCCTATTACTTATAGGATAAAACATAGACTTCTTTGAACACCCTTGATAAATCAGTCTCAACTGATCTGTCAAGCCTCATTTTTAATCGCTCCCATAAACACTGCCTTTTCAACATTCAACCTGGTCTGACTCTCTTAACACAGAATAAAATTGAAACCTGGTTCCACCTTCTCTCCTAGGTCTTATATTTTTTTCCTGGCAACTGGGCAAAAATATTAGAGCATCAAGAATCAGAGACCAGTCAACAGGATTTCCCCCATTCCTTTCTTCCCCTCCACGTGCAATGCTAATGGTCTTTGGTTATTTTATTTGCAGTGCTTCTAACTCATTGCATGAAGCTAGGATTCCCCATTATGTCCTTTTTTTGGGGGAAACCCCACAAATCTGGGCTCCAAGCTGATGCAGCTCTCTTGTGATTGGGGCATGTAACAGAGGGATAACAGTGCCTGTGGGCATGGCCAGATCCAGTATGAGGGTGGAGGGTCTCTGACCCTTTTGTTGTGATCATTGAGAGGAGGAATCTTGGATCCCATGATATTATCCCATCATAAGTTTACTAGTTCTTTCAGAATACTGAAGGGTTCTTTTCTTTTTTAAAAAAATTAAAAAAAAATTATATGTTGGGCTGGCCAAAAAGTTCGTTTGGGTTTTTCCGTAAAATGGTACAGAAAAACTCGAATGAGCTTTTTGGCCAACCCAATAATTTTTAAAGGTTACTTTCCATTTATAGGTATTACAAAATATTGGCTATATTCCCCAGGGTTGTACAATACATCCTTGAGCCTATCTTACACCTACCTAATAGTTTGTGCCTCCCACCCCCAAACCCCTTTATTGCCCCTCCCCCCCTTCCCTCTCCTCTCTGGTAACCACTAGTTTATTCTCTAAATCTGTCTCTGCTTCTTTTCTGTTATATTCCCTAGTTTGTTGTAGTATACAGTATTTGTCTTTCTCTGACTTTTTTCACTTAGCATAATGCCCTCCAAGTCCATCCATGTTGCTGCAAATGGCAAAATTTTGTTCTTTTTTATGGCTGTGTGGTGTTCCATTGTATATATATACCACATCTTCATTTTTAAAAAATTTATTTATTTATTTATTTATTTTTGGCTGTGTTGGGTCTTTGTTTCTGTGTGAGGGCTTTCTCCAGTTGCGGCAAGTGGGGGCCACTCTTCATCGCGGTGCGCGGGCCTCTCACTATCGCGGCCTCTCTTGTTGCGGAGCACAGGCTCCAGACGCGCAGGCTCAGTAGTTGTGGCTCACGGGCCTAGTTGCTCCGCGGCATGTGGTATCTTCCCAGACCAGGGCTCGAACCCGTGTCCCCTGCATTGGCAGGTGGATTCTCAACCACTGCACCACCAGGGAAGCCCAACCACATCTTCTTTATCCATTCATCTGTTGATGGACACTTAGGTTCCTTTTATATCTTGGCAATTATAGATAATGCTGCTATGAACATTGGGGTGCATGCATCTTTTTGAATTAGTGTTTTTGTTTCTTTTGGATATATACCCAGGAGTGGAATGGCTGGGTAGTTCTATTTTTAGTTTTTTGAGAAACCTTCATGCTGTTTTCCACAGTGGCTGTACCAATTTATATTCCCACCAACATTGTACAAGGGTTAGGGCTCTATTTTTCTATACTCTAGAAAGAAAGATAACAAGTCAACATAATCTTTAAATAAAAAGGCTCTAAGAAAAATGTGTAGTTGTTACCCCTTCTCCTCCCTCAGTGTAGTTTGACTTTTGGGAAAGGCATATTCAAATCTTGGGCCACACTGGTCACAGTCTACAATCCCATATGCTTCACACAAGAAAGGGACAATTGTGACATGGCAATGTCAGCAGGTCTCATATGTGAACTCACCTGAAGGTCTCCCAGAAACCCTAACATCTGATTTTCCTTCTTCCTCTGCCCCATTTTTCTTACTTTTCCCTGCTCCCATATACATTTCTCTTCCTTTGCACACATCTCTCTTTTTGAATTCAGCCTCCTACCGTCATCTGAAAATCTCAAAAGAAGAAATAACCTTCTCCATCCACACTAAGTGATAGAGGGATGTGGGTAAGGGTATGGACTCATCACTAGAAAGACCAGCTTCCAGCTTCAAATCTTGTCTTCCTCACACTTGGAGTTTGGGAAACTTTCTAAACTTCTCTCTGAACTTTCTAACTTCTCTAAACCTCTGTTTGCTCATATTTAAAATGGCATTAATCATAGTATGTACCTCATAGAGTGATTGTGAGGATGGAATTCCATGACACAAACAAAATGCTTAGAACAGTGCCTAGCAGATGGTAGACACTCAGTATTGGCTTAAAAAAATTGTCAACCCTTATACCTCTTTTTATGCTTCTACATTTTCTTATCTCCTCAGAAACCTTGTTCCCGTACTTATTTGTCACTTTTTCAGTAACATCAGGCTCTCTCTTATACATGAAATTGATATCTAGAGGTTAGCTGGTTGATTGAAAGTCAGACACAGGGTCAGTGGCAGATTTTGGACTAGAAGTCAGGCCAATGAATTCCTACTTCAGAGAAATTAGCGTAATAGTTTTCTGTCTCCCACCTTAACCTAACTTATTAATGAAGTAATTTTTAGCATCCTACAACATGGAACTCCTGTCTAGTCAGGCCAGTCATTTTACCTGGCATAAAGTACACTCTATGTCTTTGTGAAAAGTACACTTTATGACTTTGTAAAAAGTATACACCCAGGTATACTTTGTACTCTTCTTGTCACTAATCTAACCACCAAAAAACTTCTTTGGAGGTAAAGATTTCTCAGATTGCCGTTACATTTATTTTGAATATTCTGAAGTTCTGCAGGATTGAGGCTGTTTTGAATTATTCCAGTTTTTATACTACACGTTATCACCTCAACTAAAATGTCATCATTTGTTCATTAGAAATACAGGGTACAATGCACGGCACTAAGTGACCTTGGAGTAAATTTACATTAAATGAAGAAGGAATCAATGATAGATACTCTCTGGAAGTATATATTTATTTACCATCCTTGTTTAGCATCTGTATTGCAGACAGAAAACAATCCTTTCAAAGAGTCCTGGTTTTGAGGATTCCAGCAAAGCCCTGTCTATAGATATGGGCCTCAAACATTTCCTTGCTCTGTGTTTGTGGAGAGAAGAAAGTAAACAGGATGATTTAGGGCTTGACAAGGGTGAATATAATTCTAATTGGATATGAATGACAGGGCTTACTAAAGGAAACCAAACTGGCTGTGGTTGAGATTGGGATCCATCAAATATCCACCCTACAATCAATACAGACTCTTCTTTCTTTTTTTTTTAAAATAAATTTTATTTATTTATTTATTTATTTTTGGCTGCGTTGGGTCTTCGTTGCTGCGTGCAGGCTTTCTCTAGTTGTGGCGAGCGGGGGCTGCTCTTCGCTGCGGTGCGCGGGCTTCTCATTGCAGTGGCTTCTCTTGTTGTGGAGCACGGGCTCTAGGCGCGTGGGCTTTGGTAGTTGTGGCTCGTGGGCTCTAGAGTGCAGGCTCAGTAGTTGTGGTGTGCAGGCTCAGTAGTTGTGGTGCACAGGCTTAGTTGCTCCACGGCATGTGGGATCTTCCCGGACCAGGGCTCGAACCCGTGTCCCCTGCATTGGCAGGCGGATTCCCAACCACTGCGCCACCAGGGAAGCCCAATACAGACTCTTCTGATAAAGGAATTAGAAATAAATCTTTCAGAGAGTTAGTGCTCTTCTCCCAAGGTGTATATTTCTGTGTTATTATGCAGTATGAGGAATCTGAGCTCAACTAAAAAAAGATGTAGATGATGTTGTATTTAGGAGGACTGGCTTTAAGAGCAAAATAAAGGCTTGACACATGGAACTCAGACTGCTTATTGTGTTGCAGGGAGCACTGTACTCAGCCAAAGCTGCTTCATCTGAAAGACACGATGGGGGAAAACCTTGAGAATGGTAGCTTCAGTGGGACAGGGTTTCATGGAGAGGTTTTGACATATCAGGACTGCACACTTCACTGAATCAGGAGCTGCATCATTGCAGAAATGTCGGTTTGCTGGGGAAGTAGACAAGAGTGGTCTTGGGATTTCCACTCTTGGTACCATTGACATAATCCCCTTCTCTGTGAGAGAAATGAAGGGCTGACCACACTGCAGTCGTTCAAGCAAAGTACAAGGGGGATAACTGTAGGTGTGTGTCCTTTCAGTTCTGCTTTGATATTTGCTTCTTTCCCCGTTCATGATATTTTCTTATCGTTTTCTCCTAGTCTGCAACATTCAGCATGTTCCTCTCCACTAATCAGAATAACACCTACGTTTTATCTTACAACTCAGATTTTATTTTCTTTGTTTGGTCTTCGTTGACCACTCAAGGGATTGTTCTCTTCCTATCTCTAATTTCCTCCCCTAATTATCTGTATAATTCTCCAGGCTCTTATTTATTACTTTGCATTGTTATAGCATCTTTTAAAGGAGACTTATATATCTCTTTATCTGTAAACATTTCTTTGTGAAACTCTTAGTCCCTTGGAAATTTTTGCATGATTGGCAGACTTATGTTGTAGGTAGTTTTTGTAGTAGTTTTATAGGCCAAGGTAGCAGGAATAAGGTAACAGAATATGTTGAAAACAGGGCTTACTTACAAATGTCTGTCACACTCTAATTCCTTTATTATGGATTGAGGTTACTTATGGTTCTTAGTCCTCTGTTACTCACCAGTCTCATAGTAGTCATAGACTTTCACAATAGCAGGTTGCAGATCTCTTACAGGGATGTCTTGTAGAACTGAGAAGGAAAAGCTTAGTGTCTGATTGGTTACCTGAAAAAAGAAAGGGAGAATAATCCAGAATCAGGGAGACCTCACCTCTTTTCCTTTGGTGCCATTCAATCTTCGTCCTTTGAGGAACAGTTCTTAGTTGGCTGACAGAGTTCAATCTCAAACCAGCTGTGCGCCCTAACTTCTCACCTAGGAGGATGGCGATAAAGATTTTAGAGTAGGAACCTGAGGAGCTAGAGGAGAGCTCCTTAGAGTAATGAAAATTTACCAGATTTTTAAACAATTAAAACAATTCATATTCCTCCATAATGTCCATACATGGCTCTGCTCATAGTGAGAGAAAAATTCTTTTCACTGGCAGACTGACTCTATCCATAGTAATGTTTCCAAATATTTAGAAAACAGACATTTTTCAAAGTATAAACATACATGTACAAAATCACAGTGGTTTCTTGTGTTGCTAATGAAATCAATTACATTATGATAAAACTGTGATGAATACATCTAGACTGATAACATATCATCTGTCTGTATCTATCTATGTATCTATGTATCTACATATCTATCTATCTAACTACCTACCTATCTACTTGTCTATCTGCCTATCTATCTACATCTAATTTTTTGTATACATTTATGTTAAGGTGAGGTTGACATAATCATTGGCCAACTCCTGGGAACACTTCCTACCCTTAATCAGCAACTGTTCAAGTAGGCTTCTAGATGATCAGGCGTGTTTGCGGAAAAGAGCATCTACCTGAAGTAAGCAGAAATACTCATATTCCTATTTTAGTACAAACAAATCCATATCCTTTGGTCCCCCCAACCCCCATACTTCTGACACTCCAAACCCCAGGGAAGCCTGCAATGAGGAAAGAGAATTTAAAATATTATCTAATGGAACAGAAAGGATGTGCTTTTCAAAAAGGCTTTCCTCGTGATTGCTCTTCTCATACCATGCACCTCCTAGGTGAAGAGACCCGTCTAAAAGGACTATCCACCTGGATGTGTCTAGCAACGCTGCAGGGCCCTTACCTGTTCCAGGTAAATCAAGACATTGTTGTTGCTCACTTCTGTCCTGCTCATGTAGCGTGATAGTTCAAGCTGAGGGAAATGAGAGAAATCACCAGTGTTACTGAATAAATGAAGCCCTTGAGGTACTAAGAGACAAGCAGACTGTGGGACTGAAGTATGTACAAAGAGGAAGCTGGGATTAAATTCCTTGAAATGAGGTTTGCAGATACTCATCCAGTAGAATGGAAACATATATAGAAAACTGTGAATACCAATACATCAGATGTAAGATTGAATATTCATATGACTCGTAACAGGTGTCCTTGGCTTCAGTTTGAAGGTAAGGGAGAAGTAGCCTCAAGTAAGATAACTACTCATCTGAGATTATTTATGAAGGTATCTTTTTTTTTTTTCTAAAGTTACAACAAATAATAATAGTTTACATTAATTCAAACACAGCTCTGAGCATTCATTGTGTCTTTATCTCATTCAGTCCTCCCCGCAACCCTATGAGACAGGCACTTGTTATGCCCATTTTACAGAAGAGGGGACTGAGGCATAGCAAAGTGAAGTGACTTGACCTACGTCACACAGTAAATAGCCAAACCAGGATTTGAACCCAGGAAGTCTGGCCCCAGAGCTTGTGTTCTTAGCTGCTAGGCTGCCCCACTCTCTGCATGGAAAACTTACTCATGGGTGTGGAGCTGAAGATATCTTTATCTATTCTAACTAACACTGATCTCAATTTTTTCTGAATTCCCACAGTATTTGAAGACTATACTGATAATTTTGGTACTTAATTACATCTTGTCCCGAAATGTTATTTGACGGTTTCAGTTACCCATTTCTAAATATTCTTAACTAGAATGTAGGCTCAATTAATTCAGACATCTTTCTTCTTTTTCTTGTATTGGTACTTAGCACAATGCTAAACGTATGCTGGGTACCAAATAAATTCAATTTCTTTAATTAGGACCAATGTTGTTTTGACAAGTTGACCTTATGATGATGCTGTTGGTATGGTCCTACGCTGGGGATACAGAAAATTCAAATACCTAGGATCTACTTACCATTTTCACTGTTGGTTTCAGGGGAATGAAACCAGATATCATCTTTACATCAACAATCACAATGTTGGAGACCGGATGGTTCCCTGTGTATCTACAGATACAAGGAAGGGAAGAAACAGGCCCCTCTATATTTGAATCTTGCCCTCCTTTAAGGTCCAACATAAGCCCTAGCGTCTTCAAGTAGTTTTCCTAATGATTGCCTTGTCCTCAGTGATCTTTCCATACCCAGAAATATATAACCTTTGTAGTCAATATGAGTGGTTCTAAAAACTGACTGTATGGCAGAATCAGCTGCAGAATTCATTAAAAAAGTGGATACCGGAGGATTAACCAAGATGGCGGAGTAGAAGGATGTGCTCTCACTCCCTCTTGCAAGAGCACCAGAATCACAACTGGCTGCTGGACAATCATCGACAGGAAGACACTGGACTTCACCAAGGAGGATACCCCACGTCCAAGGACAGAGGAGAAGCCACAGTGATACGGTAGGAGGGGCACAATCAGAGTAAAATCAAATCCCATAACTGCTGGGTGGGTGACTCACAGACTGGCGAACACTTATACCACAGAAGTCCACCCACTGAAGTGAAGCTTCTGAGCCCCACGTCAGGCTTCCCAACCTGGGGGTCCGGCAACGGGAGGAGGAATTCATAGAGAATCAGACTTTGAAGCCTAGTGGGAATTGATTGCAGGACTTCGACAGGACTGGGGGAAACAGAGACCCCACTCTTGGAGGGCACACACAAAGTAGTGTGCGCATCGGGACCCAGGGGAAGGAGTAGTGACCCTGGGGGAGACTGAACCAGACCTACTTGCTGGTGTTGGGGGGTCTCCTGCAGAGGCAGGGGGTGGCTGTGTTTCACCGTGGGGACAAGGACACTGGCAACAGAGGTTCTGGGAAGTTCTCCTTGGTGTGAGCCCTCCCAGAGTCTGCCATTAACCCCACCAAAGAGCCCAGGTAGGCTCCAGTGTTGGGTTGCCTCAGGCAAAACAATCAACAGGGAGGGAACCCAGCCCCACCCATCAACAGTCAAATGGATTAAAGTTTTATGGAGCTCTGACCACCACAGCAACAGTCAGCTCTACCCACCACCAGAGCCTCCTATCAAGCCTCTTAGATAGCCTCAGCCACCAGAGGGCAGACAGCAGAAGCAAGAAAAACTACAATCCTGCAGCCTGTGGACCAAAAACCACAGTTACAGATAGATAGACAAGATGAAAAGGCAGAGGGCTATATACCAGACGAAGGAACAAGAAAAAACCCCAGAAAAACAACTAAATGAAGTGGAGATAGGCAACCTTCCAGAAAAAGAATTCAGAATAATGATAGTGAAGATGATCCAGGACCTCGGAATAAGAATGGAGGCAAAGATTGAGAAGATGCAAGAAATGATTAACAAAGACCTAGAAGAATTAAAGAACAAACAGACAGAGATGACCAATACAATAACTGAAATGAAAACTACACTAGAAGGAATCAATAGCAGAATAACTGAGGCAGAAGAATAGATAAGTGACCTGGAAGACAGAATGGTGGAATTCACTACTGCAGAACAGACTAAAGAAAAAAGAATGAAAAGAAATGAAGACAGCCTAAGAGACCTCTGGGACAACATTAAACGCAACAACATTCGCATTATAGGGGTCCCAGAAGGAGAAGAGAGAGAGAAAGGACCAGAGAAAATATTTGAAGAGATTATAGTCGAAAACTTCCCTAACATGGGAAAGGAAATAGCCACCCAAGTCCAGGAAGCGCAGAGAGTCCCATACAGGATAAACCCAAGGAGAAACACGCTGAGACACATAGTAATCAAAGTGGCAAAAATTAAAGACAAAGAAAAATTATTGAAAGCAGCAAGGGAAAAACGACAAATAACATACAAGGGAACTCCCATAAGGTTAACAGCTGATTTCTCAGCAGAAACTCTACAAGCCAGAAGGGAGTGGCATGATATACTTAAAGTGATGAAAGGGAAGAACCTACAACCAAGATTACTGCACCCGGCAAGGATCTCATTTAGATTTGATGGAGAAATCAAAAGCTTTACAGACAAGCAAAAGCTAAGAGAATTCAGCACCACCAAACCAGCGCTACAACAAATGCTAAAGGAACTTCTCTAAGTGGGAAACACAAGAGAAGAAAAGGACCTACAAAAACAAACCCAAAACAATTGAGAAAATGGTAATAGGAACATACATATTGATAATTACCTTAAACGTGAATGGATTAAATGCTCCAACCAAAAGACACAGGCTTGCTGAATGGATACAAAAACAAGACCCATATATATGCTGTCTACAAGAGACCCACTTTAGACCTAGGGACACATACAGACTGAAAGTGAGGGGATGGAAAAAGATATTCCATGCAAATGGAAATCAGAAGAAAGATGGAGTAGCAATTCTCATATCAGACAAAATACAGAAATACAAGGCATCCTAAGAGACTACTACAAGCAACTTTATGCCAATAAAATGGACAACCTGGAAGAAATGGACAAATTCTTAGAAAGGTATAACCTTCCAAGACTGAACCAGGAAGAAACAGAAAATATGAACAGACCAATCACAAGTAATGAAATTGAAACTGTGATTAAAAATCTTCCAACAAACAAAAGTCCAGGACCAGAGGGCTTCACAGGTGAATTCTATCAAACATTTAGAGAAGAGCTAACACCTATCCTTCTCAAACTCTTCCAAAAAATTGCAGAGGAAGGAACACTCCCAAACTCATTCTATGAGGCCACCATCACCCTGATACCAAAACCAGACAAAGACACTACAAAAAAAGAAAATTACAAACCAATATCACTGATGAATATAGATGCAAAAATCCTCAACAAAATACCAGCAAACAGAATCCAACAACACATTAAAAGGATCATACACCACGATCAAGTGGGATTTATCCCAGGGATGCAAGGATTCTTCAATATACGCAAATCAATCAATGTGATACACCATATTAACAAATTGAAGAATAAAAACCATATGATCATCTCAATAGATGCAGAAAAAGCTTTTGACAAAATTCAACACCCATTTCTGATAAAAACTCTCCAGAAAGTGGGCACAGAGGGAACCTACCTCAACATAATAAAGGCCATATATGACAAACCCACAGCAAACATCATTCTCAATGGTGAAAAACTGAAAGCATTTCCTCTAAGATCAGGAACGAGACAAGGATGTCCACTCTCACCACTATTATTCAACATAGTTCTGGAAGTCCTAGCCATGGCAATCAGAGAAGAAAAAGAAATAAAAGGAATCCAAATTGGAAAAGAAGAAGTAAAACTGTCACTGTTTGCAGATGACATGATACTATACATAGAGAATCCTAAAACTGCCACCAGAAAACTGCTAGAGCTAATTAATGAATATGGTAAAGTTGCAGGATACAAAATTAATGCACAGAAATCTCTTGCATTCCTATACACTAATGATGAAAAATCTGAAAGAGAAATTATGGAAACACTCCCATTTACCATTGCAACAAAAAGAATAAAATACCTAGGAATAAACCTACCTAGGGAGACAAAAGACCTGTATGCAGAAAACTATAAGACACTGATGAAAGAAATTAAAGATGATACCAACAGATGGAGAGATATACCATGTTCTTGGATTGGAAGAATCAACATTGTGAAAATGACTATACTACCCAAAGCAATCTACAGATTCAATGCAATCCCTATCAAATTACCAATGGCATTTTTTATGGAGCTAGAACAAATCATCTTAAAATTTGTATGGAGACACAAAAGACCCCGAATAGCCAAAGTAGTCTTGAGGGAAAAAAACGGAGCTGGAGGAATCAGACTCCCTGACTTCAGACTATACTACAAAGCTACAGTGATCAAGACAATATGGTACTGGCACAAAAACAGAAACATAGATCAATGGAACAAGATAGAAAGCCCAGAGATAAACCCATGCACCTATGGTCAACTAATCTATGACAAAGGAGGCAAAGATGTACAATGGAGAAAAGACAGTCTCTTCAATAAGTGGTGCTGGGAAAACTGGACAGCTACATGTAAAAGAATGAAATTAGAATACTCCCTAACACCGTACACAAAAATAAACTCAAAATGGATTAGAGACCTAAATGTAAGACTGGGCACTATAAAACTCTTAGAGGAAAACATAGGAAGAACACTCTTTGACATAAATCACAGCAAGATCTTTTTTGATCCACCTCCTAGAGTAATGGAAATAAAAACAAAACTAAACAAATGGGATCTAATGAAACTTCAAAGCTTCTGCACAGCAAAGGAAACCATAAACAAGACGAAAAGACAACCCTCAGAATGGGAGAAAATATTTGCAAACGAAACAACGGACAAAGGATTAATCTCCAAAATATATAAATAGCTCATGCAGCTCAATATTAAAGAAACAAACACCCCAATCCAAAAATGGGCAGAAGACCTAAATAGACATTTCTCCCAAGAAGACATACAGACGGCCACGAAGCACATGAAAAGATGCTCAACATCACTAATTATTAGAGAAATGCAAATCAAAACTACAATGAGGTATCACCTCACACCAGTTAAAATGGGCATCATCAGAAAATCTACAAACAACAAATGCTGGAGAGGGTGTGGAGAAAAGGGAACCCTCTTGCACTGTTGGTGGGAATGTAAATTGATACAGCCACTATGGAGAACAATATGCAGGTTCCTTAAAAAACTAAAAATAGAATTAGTATATGACCCAGCGATCCCACTACTGGGCATTTACCCAGAGAAAAACCATAATTCAAAAAGACACATGCACCCGAATGTTCATTGCAGCACTATTTACAATAGCCAGGTCATGGAAGCAACCTAAATGCCCATCAACAGATGAATGGATAAAGAAGTTGTGGTACATATATACAATGGAATATTACTCAGCCATAAAAAGGAACGAAATTGAGTCATTTGTTGAGATGTGGATGGATTTAGAGACTGTCATACAGAGTGAAGTAAGTCAGAAAGAGAAAAACAAATATCGTATATTAACGCATGTATGTGGAACCTAGAAAAATGGTACAGATGAGCTGGTTTGCAGGGCAGAAGTTGAGACACAGATGTAGAGAATGGACATATGGACACCAAGGGGGGAAAACTGCGGTGAGCTGGGGATGGTGGTGTGCTGAATTGGGCGATTGGGATTGACATGTATACACTGATGTGTATAAAATTGATGCCTAATAAGAACATGCAGTATAAAACAAACAAACAAAACAACTAATACTAAACTTTCATTGGGTTATTTGTATGGAAATATGTTAATATAAACGTTTCAGACATTACATGAAATTTCTAAAAATCTTATATGTTCTGGTATAATGTTATAAGTCATAATCCTAGTTATTACTTTAAAATGTATATCTCAGAAATAACTAATTTTCTTGTCAACTGCATTATTATGAACTTTCATCAAATCTTTAACTGTGGTCATTTTTAAGTCTTTTGTCATTTACAGACAGTTCTGGGTGTACTCTGATGCTTTTGCAAATATGTTCCTATAAAAGGGTTTCATCCTCAAGAAATTCATGGAAAAGACTCTGACAAGTACAGGTTTCTGGTAACTGACTGTACTGCTGAACTGAATGAATAAGCATTTTCAGAACTCTAATGAAAAACTGATGAACTCATAAAAGTGCTAACAAAAGATCAAGATAAAAAAAATTAATTACATGGGACTGAGTGAACTGATGATGATGAGTATAATTTTTGTGACTTTCTGTCTGAATTAAAAAAAAAAATCCCACAAGGACTCAGAGGCAAAGAACATACAAACCAATTTTCACTGCAAAGTAAAGGAGCTGTTACAGTGGAGGATTACTGGACTGAATGTCAATATTATGACATAGTATGAGTGTGTTTCATGTTTGGTAATTGTTGCTTTTGTTGTGGTCATCCATGTACAATGCTTGGTGTCAGTCTATTTATCTCTTGTAAAAATAAAATACAGTGTGTGTGTGTGTGTGTGTGTGTAAAAAAAATAAATAAATAAATTTTAAAAAAAAATTACAAACACCCCCCCCCCCAAAAAGTGGATACCTGAGCACAGCTACAGAAATACTGAATTAAATCTCTGAGGGTGGGACCTGGCAATATGCATTTTAAAACAAATTCTGCAAAGGACAATAATCAGATTTTAGAATCTCTGGTATATGCTACATCTTTGCAACTCATACATTTTAGATTAATGATTATCATTTTTTTATTTGAAAATTATCTTCACAACTAGACTATAAGATTCCTTTAGGTAAGAGACCCAGTCTGTATTTATATTCACTGTAGCTACTTGAGTGTATTTTTTATTTTTGCTTAATTAACATATCTTGCTTTTATGAAGTACATTTAACTTATTTGTCTATTGATGATAAACCAAAGTGAGAATATTATTTTTTCTTTTCATCTGAGACTCATTAGATTTGTCATTATAATCAGTCACTTGTTCTATTCCAAGTAAAGCTCGGAAGAGTGTTATTGATTTGTGAATTCTTTCTCTCTAGAAACATGAAATTTTAAAAGACTAGAAAGCCTTTCCTTTAGAGATAAGGAAGAAAGATCCCATGTTAAAGTATTATTGAAAGGAATTATTTATTCTTTAACAATAGTTGTGGGTAATAAAATAATCCTGGAGGCAGACAAATTGAGCTCATAACACTATAAATTCTTCATTTTCCATGTTGGTGAAGACATTCTTTTTTTTTTTTTTCATTGACAAGGCAAAAAGTTAGTGAAGAGGATAACTTTATGTCGTTTTGAATCTATGTACTCAAGAGTACTAGGCAGCTAATATTTTCAGAAGTAGATAACAGAGACAGGTATTCTTACCTGACTTCCAGTGAGATTTGGAAGCTTGTGTGGGCTTTGAGTCCGTCACAAGTTTGGAGTATTGTCTGTACATGTAGATTGAATGCAGATTCCTTCTTCTCCAAGAAGACATTGTATTTCAGAGCTGTCTGTGAAACATTATGAATAAAAATGGTTTCCACTCCACAGGATCCTTCGGTCTGTCACAATTTCATTTCTCCTGATTTTTGCTTTCACAGCCCAAGTAAGAATAAATAGTTTCCATTTTCAGAAGGAGGGTTTACAGTTGAATCTCTCCAACTTTCCCCAAGAGCCTTACCTGAATATACACACATGCTTCCCCTGACACATTTATGCTGTACTCCCCAGGAATGTCTGGTAACGAGACCTGCTGTAGTAACAGGCGGTTGGTGTTGTCCACTTTGAATTTTGTGGAATATGTCCCTGAAGACTGGATGGTCACCTGTGCTGCCTTCCCAGTTCTGGCAAAGATGGCTGCTCTGTATCTGGACAAAGCATGGAGAGCCACAACTGTGTCCTGGAAGAGATGTGTGTGAAAATCCAGGATAGGGTCAACTTTTGGGGCCTTGGGTTCTTCCCAAAGTTCATTTTTACTATTACAAAGGTGTCATGAAATTTTCTCCCTCATTATTTGAATTCTGGGATCTTAATTCCAAGACTGATTTCAGTCTTTGATATATCTCAGGATCTAAATTTTACATAATTTCTGTATACAGCTTGCACTAGAGCAAGCAAATTCTCTCACAGCAAGTGGGAAATTTATATATGAATCAGGCTCATTGCCTGGTATTTGCTATTCCTCTTTCTCTGCCTCTGACACCCACCATCTCTTCCCACAAAACTACAGTCTTGCTCTCTCTCGTTACCAAACATGTACTTTTTAAAAATTAATTAATTAATTGATTTTTAACATCTTTATTGGAGTATAATTGCTTTACAATGGTGAGTTAGTTTCTGCTGTATCACAAAGTGAATCAGCTATACGTATACATTTATCCCCATGTCCCCTCCCTCTTGTGTCTCCTTCCCACCCTCCCTATCCCACCCCTCTAGGTGGTCACAAAGCACCAGCTGATCTCCCTGTGCTATGCGGCTGCTTCCCACTAGCTATCTATTTTACATTTGGTGGTGTATATATGTCCATGCCACTCTCTCACTTCGTCCCAGCTTACCCTTCCCCCTCCCCGTGTCCTCAAGTCCATTCTCTACGTCTGCGTTTTTATTCCTGTCCTGCCCCTAGGTTCTTCAGAACCATTTTTATTTTTTTTAGATTCCATATACATGTGTTAGCATACAGTATTTGTTTTTCTCTTTCTGACTTACTTCACTCTGTAGGACAGACTCTAAATCCATCCACCTCACTACAAATAATTGAATTTCGTTTCTCTTTATGGCTGAGTAATATTCCATTGTATATATGTGCCACATCTTCTTAATCTGTTCATCTGTCGATGGACACTTAGGTTGCTTCCATGTCCTGGCTATTGTAAATAGAGCTGCAATGAACAATGTGGTACATTGCTATTTTTGAATTATGGTTTTCTCAGGGTATATGCCCAGTAGTGGGATTGCTGGGCCGTATGGTAGTTCTATTTTTAGTTTTTCAAGGAACGTCCATACTGTTCTCCATAGTGGCTGTATCAATTTACATTCCCACCAACAGTGCAGGAGAGTTCCCTTTTCTCCACACCCTCTCCAGCATTTATTGTTTGTAGATTTTTCTGATGATGGCCATTCTGAGTGGTGTGAGGTGATACCTCATTGTAGTTTTGATTTGCATTTCTCTAATAATTAGTGATGTTGAGCACTCTTTCATGTGTTTGTTGGCAATCTGTATATCTTCTTTGGAGAAATGTCTATTTAGGTCTTCTGCCCATTTTGGGATTGGGTTGTTTGTTTTTCTGATATTGAGCTGCATGAGCTGCTTGTATATTTTGGAGATTAATCCTTTGTCCGTTACTTCATTTGCAAATATTTTCTCCCATTCTGAGGGTTGTCTTTTCATCTTGTTTATGGTTTCCTTTGCTGTGCAAAAGCTTTAAAGTTTCATTAGGTCCCATTTGTTTATTTTTGTTTTTATTTCCATTTCTCTAGGAGCTGGGTCAAAAAGGATCTTGTGTGGGCGTGTTTCTACCTCTGCTATATTTTGGAAGAGTTTGAGAAGGATAGGTGTTGGCTCTTCTTTAAATATTTGATAGAATTCGCCTGTGAAGCCATCTGGTCCCAGGCTTTTGATTTTCGGAAGATTTTTAATCACAGTTTCAATTTCAGTGCTGTGATTGGTCTGCTTATATTTTCTATTTCTTCCTGGTTCAGTATCGGAAGGTTGTGCTTTTCTAAGAATTTGTCCATTTCTTCCAGGTTGTCCATTTTATTGGCATATAGTTGCTTGTAGTAATCTCTCATGATCCTTTGTATTTCTGCAGTGTCAGTTGTTACTTCTCCTTTTTCATTTCTAATTCTATTGATTTGAATCTTCTCCCTTTTTTTTCTAGATGAATCTGGCTAATGGTTTATCAATTTTGTTTATCTTCTCAAAGAAACAGCTTTTAGTTTTATTGATCTTTGCTATCATTTCCTTCATTTCTTTTTCATTTATTTCTGATCTGATCTTTATGATTTCTTTCCTTCTCCTAACTTTGGTTTTTTTTTTTTTTTTTTTTTTTAATTTATTTATTTTTGTCTGTATTGGGTCTTCGGTTCGTGCGAGGGCTTTCTCCAGTTGCGGCGAGCGGGGGCCACTCTTCATCGCGGTGCAGGGACCGCTCTTCATCGCGGTGCGCGGGCCTTTCTCCATCGCGGCCCCTCCCGTTGCGGGGCACAGGCTCCAGACGCGCAGGCTCAGCAATTGTGGCTCACGGGCCCAGCTGCTCCGTGGCATGTGGGATCTTCCCAGACCAGGGCTCGAACCCGTGTCCCCTGCATTAGCAGGCAGATTCTCAACCACTGCGCCACCAGGGAAGCCCACTTTGGGGTTTTTTAATTCTTCTTTCTTTAATTGCTTTAGGTGTAAAGTTAAGTTGTTTATTTGAGATTTTTCTTGTTTCTTGAGGTAGGCTTGTATTGCTATAAACTTCCTTCTTAGAACTGCTTTTGCTGCATCCCATAGGTTTTGGGTTGTCGTGCTTTCATTGTCATTTTTTCTAGGTATTTTCTGATTTCCTCCTTGATTTCTTCAGTGATCTCTTGGTTATTTAGTAGTGTATTGTTTAGCCTCCATGTGTTTGTATTTTTTACACTTTCTTTCCTGTAATTGATATCTAATCTCATAGCATTGTGGTAGGAAAAGATACTTGATATGATTTCAATTTTCTTAAATTTACCAAGGCTTGATTTGTGACCCAGGATATGATCTATCCTGGAGAATGTTCCATGAGCACTTGAGAAGAAAGTGTATTCTGTTGTTTTTGGATGGAATGTCCTATAAATATCAATTAAGTCTTTCTTGTTTAATGTGTCATTTAAAGCTTGTGTTTCCTTATTTATTTTCATTTTGGATGGTCTGTCCATTGGTGACAGTGGGGTGTTAAAGTCCACTACTATTATTGTGTTACTGTTGATTTCCCCTTTTATGGCTGTTAACATTTGCCTTATGTATTGAGGTGCTCTTATGTTGGGTGCATAAATATTTACAATTGTTATATCTTCTTCTTGGATTGATCCCTTGATCATTATGTAGTGTCCTTCTTTGTCTCTTGTAATACTCTTTATTTTAAAGTCTATTTTATCTGATATGAGAATTGCTGCTCCAGCTTTCTTCTGATTTCCATTTGCATGGAATATTTTTTTCCATCCCCCCACTTTCAGTCTGTATGTGTCCCTAGGTCTGAAGTGGGTCTCTTGTAGACATCATATACATGGGTCTTGTTTTTGTATCCATTCAGCCAGTCTGTGTCTTTTGGTTGGAGCATTTAATCCATTTACATTTGAGGTAATTATTGATATGTATGTTCCTGTTACCATTTTCTTTATTGTTTTGGGTTTGTTTGTTTGTTTTTTTTTAAAATTTTTATTTATTTATTTATTTTTAATTTATTTATGGCTGTGTTGGGTCTTCGTTTCTGTGCGAGGGCTTTCTCTAGTTGTGGCAAGTGGGGACCACTCCTCATCACGGTGCGCAGGCCTCTCACTATCGCGGCCTCTCTTGTTGCGGAGCACAGGCTCCAGACGCGCAGGCTCAGTAATTGTGGCTCACGAGCCTAGTTGCTCTGCGGCATGTGGAATCTTCCCAGACCAGGGCTCGAACCCGTGTCCCCTGCATTGGCAGGCAGATTCTCAACCACTGTGCCACCAGGGAAGCCCTGGGTTTGTTTTTGTAGGTCTTTTCTTTCTCTTGTGTTTCCTGCCTAGAGAAGTTCCTTTAGCATTTGTTGTAAAGCTGGTTTGGTGGTGCTGAATTCTCTTAACTTTTGCTTGTCTGTAAAGGTTTTAATTTCTTCATTGAATCTGGATGAGATCCTTGCTGGGTAGAGTAATCTCGGTTGTAGGTTTTTCCCTTTCATCACTTTAAATATGTCCTGCCACTCCCTTCTGGCTTACAGAGTTTCTGCTGAAAGATCAGCTGTTAACCTTATGGGGATTCCATTGTATGTTATTTGTTGCTTTTCCCTTGCTCTTTTTAATATTTTTTCTTTGCACTTAAGTTTGATAGTTTGATTAATATGTATCTTGGTGTGTTTCTCCTTGGATTTATCCTGTATGGGACTCTCTGCACTTCCTGGACTTGACTGACTATTTCCTTTCCCATATTAGGGAAGTTTTCAACTCTAATCTCTTCAAATATTTTCTCAGTCCCTTTCTTTTTCTCTTCTTCTTCTGGGACCGCTATAATTTGAATGTTGGTGCATTTAATGTTGTTTCAGCAGTCTCTGAGACTGTCCTCAATTCTTTTCATTCTTTTCTCTTTATTCTGCTGGGTGGTGGTTATTTCCACTATTTTATATTCCAGGTCACTTATCCGTTCTTCTGCCTCAGTTATTCTGCTATTGATTCCTTCCAGAGAATTTTAAATTTCTTTTATTGTGTTGTTCATCATTGTTTGTTTGCTCTTCAATTTTCTAAGTCCCTGTTAAACGTTTATTGTGTTTTCTCCCTTCTATTTCCAAGATTTTGGATCATCTTTACTATCATTACTCTGAATTCTTTTTCAGATAGACTGCCTATTTTCTCTTCATTTGTTTGGTCTGTTGGGTTCTTACTTTGCTCCTTCATCTGCTGTGTATTTCTCTGTCTTCTCAATTTGCTCTACTTACTATGTTTGGGGTCTCCTTTTCGCAGGTTGCAGGTTCGTAGTTCCTGTTGTTTTTGGTGTCTGCCCCCAGTGGGTAAGGCTGGTTCAGTGGGTTGTGTAGGCTTCCTGGTGGAGGGGACTGGTGTCTGTGTTCTGGTGGATGAGGCTGGATCTTTTCTTTCTGGTGGGCAGGACCATGTCTGGTGGTGTGTTTTAAATGCCTACTTTTGATGTGCCTTCCAGAGACACCAAGGCAGTCAATAGTTATTAGTCTATGATCTGCACTCTGATCAAATAAAAGGAAAAACTTTTTAATTCCAGTCTTTCCTGTGGATTATTTCTCTATTGATACCATTCTATTAGAATGTACTTCATGCCCCAGAAGATCTCTCTTTTAGAACTCCTTCTTTCTTCTTATTAAAAATGAGTCTCAGGACTTCCCTGGTCGTGCAGTGGTTGGGAGTCCGCCTGCCAATGCAGGGGACATGGATTAGATTCCTGGTCCAGGAAGATCCCACATGCCGTGGAGCAACTAAGCCCATGCGCCACAACTACTGAGCCTGTGCTCTAGAGCCTGGGAGCCACAGTACTGAGCCCATGAGCCACAACTACTGAAGTTGCGCGCCTAGAGCCTATGCTCCACAGCAAGAGAAGCCACTGCTTGCCGCAACTAGAGAAAGCCCATGCGCAGCAACAAAGACCCAATGCAGCCAAAAATAAAATATAAAATAAATTAATAAATTTATAAAAAAATGAGTCTTGACACTGTCTTTTGGACAATGGGACTGAAAGGAAGATAAAACAAACATGAAGCGGGTATTTTAACATCAAAATGAAGATTATCCATTTCAGAGGGACGAGAGAGACAATGAAGTGAGTTGCAAACCAGGGTGGCGCACCGGTCATTGAGATTTCGCTTCTTTATATTTTATTTATCTTTTAGAAGAGTCTACCATTTCACCAAATTTCTGTGAAGATAAGTTCTTCAATGTACACTCAGAATACTGAGAGTGGAAATTCCGAGGTATTACGTTAGATGTGTTTCTTTAGAAATAATATTTGATACGGCTGGATGTGGCTGGACGATTAAAGTTAATGGTTTATAGTCCTGATTGAACCCACGTGTAGAGAATGGAGAAGGGAAGCATGAGTTTGTGTTACTTTTAAGAAAACTCAAAGAAGTTCTGTGGCATAATAAGAAATATGTATTTGGTCTCTGCCCCTGGATCCTGATACAAGAATTTCTAGGACCCTTGAAGTCTTTGGAGTGATGAGTTTCTTTTTGTATGCCAATGAAGTGACTCTCGGAGGATAGGGGATGGTTGCCAGAGGAACTAGCCACATGATTAGAGGATTGGAACTTTCAGGCTCAACCCCCCTCCTACTACCCACCGTCTACCTCTGGGGATTGGAGAGGGGCTTGGGATTGATCAGTGGTCAGTGATTTAATCAGCCATGCCTATGTAATGGGACCTCCACAAAAACCCTAAACAAAGGGGTTCAGAGAGCTTCCAGGTTGGTGAACAGGTGGAGGTGCTGGGAGGGTGGTGTGCCCAGAGAGGGCATGGAAGCTGTGCACCCCTTCCCACAAACCTTGCCCCGGGCATCGCCTTCATTTTGCTGTTCCTGAATTGCATCCTTTATAATAGACTGGTATTGGTAAGTAAAGTGCTTTCCTGAGTTCTGGGAGCCATTCTAGCAAATTATCAACCTCAAGAGGGGGTTGTGGGAACCCCTAAATTATAGCTGGTTGGTCTGAAGTACAGGAGGCCTGGACCGGTGACTGGCACCGGGAGTGAGGGGCAGTCTTGTGGGACTGAGCCTGTGAGGTTTATGCTAACTCCAGGTTGTTACTGTCAGAAGTGTTAAGGGTAGAGGAAAACGGTTTTCCCTTTAGGATCTATTTGTAAGTAAAATTAGGAGAGTCTGTCAAGAGGGGAGGGAAAGGAGAGGCTAGCTGGTGCAGTGGGACAGAAAGACGTGGGTGAGCCCCTTTTGTTCGTACATCATATTTTAGGCAATTAACCTCTCTGGTTCAGTTTAAGGGTCTGCTTCTAGGTTTCTAGACTTTCCAGAATTTTAGACATTGTCCGTAAATTAAGGTTGTGGTTTCTGAGCAAAATGTGGTGTGGTACAAAGTGAGGTATAAAGAGAACTCTAGTTCGCTAGCACAGGGATTAGGACAATTTATTTTGGGAAATGTTTTAGACTCTTTTCCTTATTTCCTACAGACTCAAAATGATAACAGATATCCTTTCCCTCATTTCACGTCCTCTTCTCCCTTTTCCGCGCTCTTGTCACTACAGATTTGTCTGTTGTTCAAGCCTCCCAGCTGCACCCTAACCGAAAGGGGAACCACACACCTGGGTGGAGGAGAAGCCCCCGTGGGAGTTCTGCTGCTTTGAGATCCACTTCACGATGTGTGTGGGGGGGGTCAGGTCCTCCGAGGTCAGGGCAGGCTGGGCCGTGAGGTAAGCGAGGAGCACATAGGCTGTCATCTCCACTTCAGCAGAGGGAGCCTGGGGTTCGTAAAGATCCTCCACTGGTGCCTTGGGTTTCTGAGGTTGCTCGCAGTGCATTGCATTGTCTTAAGGATAAGAATAGAGAAAGAATGAAAGCTATTGGTGTTTAATGTATGACAGTATGTTTATATTTAGTAAGAAATAAATGTAGCAAAAGCTGAAGTAAGTTTTTTACTTCAATCATAATATCCCTAGATTTCTTATTTCTGAGTAAAAATCTGAACTTGGCTATGGTCTAGTGTGGTCGAGGGAAATATTGAGGACAGAAATTTATAAGATGTGAACTGAACTACTTTCTCAAGTGTTGTTCTGGTAGAGCTGGTGGTGAAAAGTCAGACATGATTTCCTCACTTGTTGGTTCCTTTGCTCCCAATCTAAAATGATTTGGTCATTGTTCAGGTTTTTTTTGAGATGAAATATAAAATCTTCCATCTTATTTCAGAGAGTTGTATTAGAAACAGTAACATGGAAGTTGTTATTATGGATGACATTGTCTTTGCTCTGGTGCTTAGTAGCTTCTCCTCACCCTGATACACGTTCATTTACCATAAAGAAAAGTATAAATGTCAACTATGTTTGTCTTTGTAAATAAAGGGAGACTGAACACCCCCCCTCCAATTCACTCTGTGATGTTACTTTTATCTATCGTGTTTTCTCTATAACAGAAATTCCAGGGAAGATTTGTGTGTAAAAGGAGCATTAATCTCTTAATGGATTAGTCTGCATAAAAATGTCAGCATTTGTAGTGGTATAGACCAAAAAGGAGGTTATTTTCAGGAATTCAATATTCTTCCCCTTTTCTATCCAGTGGAAGTGGATAGGAAGAACAGCTTGATGTGTGCGCTCACCTTCTTTTATTGCTTCCTCATCAAGTGATTTCAGTTAACTCTCTCCTTTTGGCCTGGTCACCTGCCAGGGCAAAAGCATAGGCCAGCAGTGCCCTGGTGTAGACGTGGCTGCCTCGGGCCTCTGCCTGTGTTCTTTTCTAGGCTGATTCGAGGCAGACCAGGGCCTTGTGGACAACAGGGTGCTGTGAAGGGAGAGCAATAGTATCCTGAGTTACGTGGAAAGGGGTCCTGGCGTATCCCAGAACAAACATAAAGACAGTAAGATACGTGGGACCAGTGCTTTTCAAATAAAAAAAATTAGATCAAATGGCTTTATCTAACCATCTCCTGACCATCTTTTTAGAAATCACTGTTCGTTTGTTTTTTTTCTGGCCACACCACGCAGCTTGTGGGATTTTAGTTCCCGGACCAGGGGTTGAACCCGGGCCCTCATCAGTGAGAGCTCAGAGTCCTAACCACTGGACTGCCAGGGAAGTCCCTCACTCTTTTTTTTTTTTTTTTTTTGATTGTATAAAACCACACAACATAATAGAAATCACTCTTTAAAAAATTACTTTCTAAGTAAAATAAACTGATAAGGGCAGGGCTAGAGGCCATGTGTTTTAGGATTAGCTTTGGCACATAGTCCAGGTCTCTACTGAACAAATGAATCCTTCTTGATGGGTCATTCGGAGTCTCTATGACTGTGGCAGATGCATCAGCATTGAGCAGAAGGAAAGCTGTCACTGGGCTTTGAGAGGAAAATTATTAGCACAATAGGGCAATGGTTTCATGGTGGTCTGGGAAGCTGAGGAAGTGATGTGGTGCCTACAGTGACAGGGAGTGGACTCTCCAGAAGGGCCATGGCAATATAGGCAGAGAGGGTCACTTCGTCGTCCACTCCACCCTGTAAGTACAAGGGAGGGAAAGAGAGATTACTTCCACTTCAGGAAACCTTTTGAAGATATCTCCTCTCCTCATGGTCAGTCCTTTCTCTTGCATGGTCCCTGGGAAGTTCTCATATACATCTCTCCCCACCGTACAAAGTGCTACTCTCAACTGAGATTCCATTTCTTTTACCTCAGTGGTACGTGGGTTTATTCTCCCACCCTAACCTTCTCCCATACTTCCTAGTCCTTTCCTTTAGGAATTCGTATGTGCCTCCTTCTTATGTGCCTTCACCCTTGGACAGGTTGCCATGGAATAGTGAGGTCAGGAGGTTCAGACTAGCTTACAAAAGCAATCACCTTAATGGCACTGTTGAGCAGTGACCCAGAACTCCTGAAACAGCCATCACTCTTCTGCTTCTCAGAGAGCCAGGTAAGGGCTTGGGTAATGTGGGCTGCGTCAATGAAGATGAAGGCTCGAGGCTGGGCGAAGGTCTTGAGAACAAAGGCTGTGAGCTTGATGGAGGAGGAAGAGTGGGCTGATGAGGCCATTTGTTTTCATGCAGCACATTCAGTGCCCAGGCTTCACGGGGACCCCTCCACACTCGTGAGTCAGTATGAGGGGTTCGGAGTGATTAGAGCTGGGGAATCTGTCTTTGTTCCTCCAGGACAAAGTGGTTTCAAGTGGTCCTTACTACCTTGTTCACGTTCTCATTGCTTCAAGGATTCAGGCTTCATCTTCCTTATTCAGGTGATTGACTCAGACATTTGCACTCTCATGCTAGGTTTTCTCCCTCTCTCTGATTTTCTATTGTAGATGAGACAAACCTTCTTTTCTGCCATCCCTGATATATGGACTAACCTCTTGGTGATGTTTGCATCTTCAAAAAGTGAAATACTCCCCCGTGAACCTTCCTTCCCTCTCCTTCCACCAACCGCCTTTTCGTTAATTACCTCTCTTTTCATTAATTGCCTGTGTGTTTTGTCTCAGAGGAACAGCACTTTTTGATACAGGGTTGTGTGAAGAATGGCAGCATTTTTTCTAGTCTCAGTTTCTATCATCTCTGGGTACTGGAAAATAACTTAAGGTGGCCAGATTTTTTTTTTTACTTATGATGGTATTAGACATGAGAAAGTACATCTTAATTACTGTGTTGAATCAAAAATGCATTTGGGAGTCAAGGTAGATAAACCTTGAGACAAGTCCCAACTCTGCCATTTATTATTTATGCCACCAAGAAACATTTACTTAACAACACTAGGTATAAATTTCTACCTTTATAAAATGAGGTTCATAATATCTAAGTTGTAGGGTTTCCATGAGGAATAAGAGTGGCTATGCTTGTGCAAAGTTTGTCCTATGGACCTTTTCTTACCAAGTGTTGCCTTCCTTTGTGACATGTTGGTTCCCAAAGGCACTGTAGGAGCCACCTCTGTGTTTGTAGCTCAGCTGCCTCTGATAACCTGGAACGGAAGGTGTCAGATGGCGCGTGAAGTAGCAGTGGGCATCAGAGAAAGAGGATTCCCAAATGGGCAAGCGGATGCCCCTGACGTGCCCTGGCCTCTCAGGCACAAAGGACCCACCAACAGCACTGCTCTTCACGCCCAGTGGATGTCACGCCTGTTTGTGGAGAGAACACCTACAATAATAAAGTGGACTCACCAGCATTGAGATGGCCAATGGCCTTGGATTTGACCTCCTGAGTCAGTTGTTGGGTTTCATTCAGGTATTTCAGTACATAGATATTAGGAGCAAACAGGACCATGTTCTGTTCTCCACAGCCATAGGGCATCTGGAGAAGGTTTTGTGTGTTTTTTTTGGCAGAACCTAGTATGTCACCTGGAAATGAAAGATGAGATGTCAGAACAAGGAATTATAACTTGAATGTTGGATCAGATATGCTGGAAACCAAGTAGCAACTGAGGAAAATATAGAGGTATGAGAAAGAAGTTGAAAAGCTGAAGTGCAGTTAAAAGCTATATTCGAAAAAAAGTAGGGGGAATGGCAGTGGTGGTTGTCCCACGTTCTCCAGGGACTGAGTGACTCAGTCACCCAAAACAGAGAAAGAGGCTCTGGCTGATTCTTTCACTACCTTTGGTGGGAGATTCAGGGACAATTTTTCAGATACCCCAACATCTAGATACACAAACAAATCAGATACAAAGAGGATTATGTGTGATGTCTACTTTTCTGAAAAGTTCTAGGGCCAGTGGTTTTGGGAATGCATCTTAAACTTGGACTTGTTACTTCCTCAGAAAATGTCCCTGATTTTAATATTACAAATTTACATTTCCTGGTACTGGGTGGCTTGCCAAGCTATGTCTTATCCACTTTTATTATCCATAACATTGGATTGCACAGCAGCCATCTAAAAGAAGGCTCTGAGTTTTCTCTGATATATGATTATTTTTATCGAAGCCTTCTCTCTTTTTGTTTTTTTAAACGCATTGTTTACTCTGTTTATTTATTTATTTATTTATTTATTTTTGGCTGTGTTGGGTCTTCGTTTCTGTGTGAGGGCTTTCTCTAGTTGCAGCAAGCGGGGGCCACTCTTCATCACAGTGCGCGGGCCTCTCACTATCGCGGCCTCTCTTGTTGCGGAGCACAGGCTCCAGACGTGCAGGCTCAGTAACTGTGGCCATGGGCCTAGTTGCTCCGTGGCATGTGGGATCTTCCCAGACCAGGGCTCGAACCCGTGTGCCCTGCATTGGCAGGCAGATTCTCAACCACTGCGCCACCAGGGAAGCCCTCAAAGCCTTCTTAAAATGTTTTATAGCCATATGAAGATAATGCATTGTTTGGCCTCAAGTTTTAGCTGACGTATGAATAGACACCCAGCATGTAAGAATAACTAAACAGATAAACTAAATATGGTTCTTTGCTGTTCTAGGGTAATTCTTTCTGTTGCTGTGATATCAGTAGTGGCTACTCAAGGATATTACTTTCATGGAAGTCCTTGTTATGGGTGTGTGTGGCAGGGGTGCTAGGTAGATTAGTTTGTAATGATGAAGCCTCAGAAAACCAAAACTGACCAGGTAGTAAGAATATATCCTTTATATTCTACTCTCAGGAATTTCAGAGAAAAACAAATCTCATTAATCTCCAGTGACTCCCTTCAATACCTTCCACCTTTCACACAAAAACTCTTTATAACTTTCAATAATTGTAGAAACAATTTTCTCAAATTTCTACTTGTAAATATGATGCTAGTTTGTCACTTGTGGCAAAGTCATTTACTTTATCTCACCTCTGCTCTTTAAAGTTTCTTTTTTTTTTTAACATCTTTATTGGAGTATAATTGCTTTACGATGGTGTGTTAGTTTCTGCTTTATAACAAAGTGAATCAGCTATACATATACATATGTTCCCATATCTCTTCCCTCTTACGTCTCCCTCCCTCCCACCCTCCCTATCCCACCCCTCTAGGTGGTCACAAAGCACGGAGCTGATCTCCCTGTGCTATGCGGCTGCTTCCCACTAGCCATCTATTTTACATTTGGTAGTGTATATATGTCCATGCCACTCTCTCACCCTGTCACATCTTACCCCTCCCCCTCCCCATATCCTCAAGTCCATTCTCTAGTAGGTCTGTGTCTTTATTCCCATCTTGCCACTAGGTTCTTCATGACCTTTTTTTTTTTTTCCCTTAGATTCCATATATATGTGTTAGCATACTGTATTTGTTTTTCTCTTTCTGACTTACTTCACTCTGTATGACAGATTCTAACTCCATCCACCTCACTACAAATACCTCCATTTCATTTCTTTTTATGGCTGAGCAATATTCCATTGTATATATGTGCCACATCTTCTTTATCCATTCATCCAATGATGGACACTTAGGTTGCTTCCATGTCCTGGCTATTGTAAATAGAGCTGCAATGAACATTTTGGTACATGACTCTTTTTGAACTATGGTTTTCTCAGGGTATATGCCCAGTAGTGGGATTGCTGGGTCGTATGGTAGTTCTATTTTTAGTTTTTTAAGGAACCTCCATACTGTTCTCCATAGTGGCTCTATCAATTTACATTCCCACCAGCAGTGCAAGAGGGTTCCCTTTTCTCCACACCCTCTCCAGCATTTATTGTTTGTAGATTTTTTGATGATGGCCATTCGGACCGGTGTGAGATGATATCTCATTGTAGTTTTGATTTGCATTTCTCTAATGATTAATGATGTTGAGCATTCTTTCATGTGTCTGTTGGCAATCTGTATATCTTCTTTGGAGAAATGTCTATTTAAGTCTTCTGCCCATTTTTGGATTGGGTTGTTTGTTTTGTTATTGAGCTGCATGAGCTGCTTGTAAATCTTGGAGATTAATCCTTTGTCAGTTGCTTCATTTGCAAATATTTTCTCCCATTCTGATGGTTGTCTTTTAGTCTTGTTTATGGTTTCCTTTGCTGTGCAAAAGCTTTTAAGTTTCATTAGGTCCCATTTGTTTATTTTTGTTTTTATTTCCATTTCTCTAGGAGTTGGGTCAAAAAGGATCTTGCTGTGATGTATGTCATAGAGTGTTCTGCCTATGTTTTCCTCTAAGAGTTTCATAGTGTCTGGCCTTACATTTAGGTCTTTAATCCATTTTGAGTTTATTTTTGTGTATGGTGTTAGGGAGTGTTCTAATTTCATACTTTTACATGTACCTGTCCAGTTTTCCCAGCACCACTTATTGAAGAGGCTGTCTTTTCTCCACTGTATATGCTTGCCTCCTTTATCAAAGATAAGCTGACCATATGTGCGTGGATTTATCTCTGGGCTTTCTATCCTTTTCCATTGATCTATGTTTCTGTTTTTGTGCCAGTACCATACTGTCTTGATTACTGTAGCTTTGTAGTATAGTCTGAAGTCCGGGAGCCTGATTTCTCCAGCTCCATTTTTTGTTCTCAAGCTTGCTTTGACTATTCGGGGTCTTTTCTGTTTCCATACAAATCGTGAAATTTTTTGTTCTCGTTCTGTGAAAAATGCCAGTGGTAGTTTGATAGGGATTGCATTGAATCTGTAGATTGCTTTGGGTAGTAGAGTCATTTTCACAATGTTGATTCTTCCAATCCAAGAACATGGTATATCTCTCCGTCTATTTGTATCATCTTTAATTTCTTTCATCAGTGTCTTGTAATTTTCTGCATACAGGTCTTTTGTCTCCTTAGGTAGGTTTATTCCTAGATATTTTATTCTTTTTGTTGCAATGGTAAATGGGAGTGTTTTCTTAATTTCACTTTCAGATTTTTCATCATTAGTGTATAGGAATGCAAGAGATTTCTGTGCATTAATTTTGTATCCTGCTACTTTGCCAAATTCATTGATTAGCTCTAGTAGTTTTCTGGTAGCATCTTTAGGATTCTCTGTGTATAGTATCATGTCATCTGCAAACAGTGACAGCTTTACGTCTTTTCCGATTTGGATTCCTTTTATTTCTTTTTCTTCTCTGATTGCTGTGGCTAAAACTTCCAAAACTATGTTGAATAATAGTGGTGAGAGTGGGCAACCTTGTCTTGTTCCTGATCTTAGTGGAAATGGTTTCAGGTTTTCACCATTGAGAACGATGTTGGCTGTGGGTTTGTCATATATAGCCTTTATCATGTTGAGGAAAGTTCCCACTAAGCCTACTTTCTGCAGGGCTTTTATCATAAATGGGTGTTGAATTTTGTCAAAAGCTTTTTCTGCATCTATTGAGATGATCATATGGTTTTTCGCCTTCAATTTGTTAATATGGTGTATCACGTTGATTGATTTGCATACATTGAAGAATCCTTGCATTCCTGGAATAAACACCAGTTGATCATGGTGTATGATCCTTTTAATGTGCTGTTGGATTCTGTTTGCTAGTATTTTGTTGAGGATTTTTGCATCTATCTTCATCAGTGATATTGGCCTGTAGTTTTCTTTCTTTGTGACATCTTTGTCTGGTTGTGATATCAGGGTGATGGTGGCCTCATAGAATGAGTTTGGGAGTGTTCCTCCCTCTGCAATATTTTGGAAGAGTTTGAGAAGGATAGGTGTTAGCTCTTCTCTAAATGTTTGATAGAATTCGCCTGTGAAGCCATCTGGTCCTGGGCTTTTGTTTGTTGGAAGATTTTTAATCACAGTTTCAATTTCAGTGCTTGTGATTGGTCTGTTCATATTTTCTATTTCTTCCTGGTTCAGTCTCGGCAGGTTGTGCATTTCTAAGAATTTGTCCATTTCTTCCAGGTTGTCCATTTTATTGGCATACAATTGCTTGTAGTAATCTCTCATGATCATTTGTATTTCTGCAGTGTCAGTTGTTACTTCTCCTTTTTCATTTCTAATTCTATTGATTTGAGTCTTCTCCCTTTTTTTCTTGATGAATCTGGCTAATGGTTTATCAATTTTGTTAATCTTCTCAAAGAACCAGCTTTTAGTTTTATTGATCTTTGCTATTATTTCCTTCGTTTCTTTTTCATTTATTTCTGATCTGCTCTTTATGATTTCTTTCCTTCTGCTAACTTTGGGGTTTTTTTGTTCTTCTTTCTCTAATTGCTTTAGGTGCAAGTTAGGTTGTTTATTCGAGATATTTCCTGTTTCTTGAGGTAGGCTTGTATTGCTATAAACTTCCCTCTTAGAACTGCTTTTGCTGCATCCCATAGGTTTTGGGTAGTCGTGTCTCCATTGTCATTTGTTTCTAGGTATTTTTTGATTTCCCCTTTGATTTCTTCAGTGATCACTTCTTTATTAAGTAGTGTATTGTGTAGCCTCCATGTGTTTGTATTTTTTACAGATCTTTTCCTGTAATTGATATCTAGTTTCATAGCGTTGTGGTTGGAAAAGATACTTGATACGATTTCAATTTTCTTAAATTTACCAAGGCTTGATTTGTGACCCAAGATATGATCTATCCTGGAGAATGTTCCATGAGCACTTGAGAAAAATGTGTGTTCTGTTGTTTTTGGGTGGAATGTCCTATAAGTATCAATTAAGTCCATCTTGTTTAATGTATCATTTAAAGCTTGTGTTTCCTTATTTATTTTCATTTTGGATGATCTGTCCATTGGTGAAAGTGGGGTGTTAAAGTCCCCTACTATGATTGTGTTACTGTTGATTTCCCCTTTTATGACTGTTAGTATTTGCCTTATGTATTGAGGTGCTCCTATGTTGGGTGCATATTTACAATTGTTATATCTTCTTCTTGAATTGATCCCTTGATCATTATATAGTGTCCTTCTTTGTCTCTTGTAATAGTCTTTATTTTAAAGTCTATTTTGTCTGATATGAGAATTGCTACTCCAGCTTTCTTCTGATTTCCATTTGCATGGAATATTTTTTTCCATCCCCCCACTTTCAGTCTGTATGTGTCCCTAGGTCTGAAGTGGGTCTCTTGTAGACATCATATACATGGGTCTTGTTTTTGTATCCATTCAGCCAGTCTGTGTCTTTTGGTGGGAGCATTTAATCCATTTACATTTAAGGTGATTATCGATATGTATGTTCCTATTCCCATTTTCTTAAATGTTTTGGGTTTGTTATTGTAGGTGTTTTCCTTCTCTTGTGTTTCTTGCCTAGAGAAGTTCCTTTAGCATTTGTTGTAAAGCTGGTTTGGTGGTGCTGAATTCTCTTAACTTTTGCTTGTCTGTAAAGGTTTTAATTTCTCCATCAAATCTGAATGAGATCCTTGCTGGGTAGAGTAATCTTGGTTGTAGGTTTTTCTCCTTCATCACTTTAAGTATATCCTGCCACTCCCTTCTGGCTTACAGAGCTCCTGCTGAAAGATCAGCTGTTAACCTTATGGGGATTTCCTTGTGTGTTATTTGTTGTTTTTCCCTTGCTGCTTTTAATATGTTTTCTTTATATTTAATTTTTGATAGTTTGATTAATATGTGTCTTGACATGTTTCTCCTTGGATTTATCCTGTAAGGAACTCTCTGTGCTTCCAGGACTTGATTAACTATTTCCTTTCCCATATTAGGGAAGTTTTCAACTATAATCTCTTCAAATATTTTCTCAGTCCCTTTCTTTTTCTCTTCTTCTTCACCCCTATAATTTGGATGTTGGTGCATTTAATGTTGTCCCAGAGGTCTCTGAGACTGTCCTCAGTTCTTTTCATTCTTTTTTCTTTATTCTGCTCTGCAGTAGTTATTTCCACTATTTTATATTCCAGGTCACTTATCCATTCTTCTGCCTCAGTTATTCTGCTATTGATCCCTTCTACAGTATTTTTAATTTCATTTATTGTGTTTTTCATCGTTGCTTGGTTCCTCTTTAGTTCTTCTATGTGCTTGTTAAATGTTTCTTGCATTTTTTCTATTCTATTTCCAAGATTTTGGATCATCTTTACTATCATTATTCTGAATTCTTTTTCAGGTAGACTGCCTATTTCCTCTTCATTTGTTAGGTCTGGTGTGTTTTTACCTTGCTTCTTCATCTGCTGTGTGTTTTTCTGTCTTCTCATTTTGCGTATCTTACTGTGTTTGGGGTCTCCTTTTTGCAGGCTGCAGGTTCGTAGTTCCTGTTGTTTTTGGTATCTGTCCCCAGTGGCTAAGGTTGGTTCAGTGGGTTGTGTAGGCTTCCTGGTGGAGGGGACTAGTGCCTGTGTTCTGGTGGATGAGGCTGGATCTTGTCTTTCTGGTGGGCAGGTCCACGTCTGGTGGTGTGTTTTGGGGTGTCTGTGGCCTTACTATGATTTTAGGCAGCCTCTCTGCTAGTGGATGGGGCTGTGTTCCTGTCTTGCTAGTTGTTTGGCATAGGGTGTCCAGCACTGTAGCTTGCTGGTCATTGAGTGAAGCTGGGTCTTGGTGTTGAGATGGAGATCTCTGGGAAATTTTCGCCGTTTGATATGACGTGTAGCTGGGAGGTCTCTTGTGGACCAGTGTCCTGAAGTTGGGTCTCCCATCTCAGAGGCACAGCCCTGATGCCTGGCTGGAGCACCAAGAGCCTTTCATCCACACAGCTCAGAATAAAAGGGAGAAAAAATAGAAAGCAAAAAAAAAGAAAGAGGATAAAATAAAATAAAGATAAAATAAAGTTATTAAAATAAAAAAATAAAAAATAATTATTAAGAAAAAAATTTTAAAGTTAAAAACAAAAACAAACAAATAAAAAAAAGGGACGGACAGAACCCTAGGACAAATGGTGAAAGCAAAGCTATACAGACAAAACCTCACACAGAAGCATACACATACACACTCACAAAAAGAGGAAAAGGGGAAAAAATAATCTATCTTGCTCCCAAAGTGCACCTCCTCAATTTGGGATGATTCGTTGTCTATTCAGGTATTTGACAGTTGCAGGTACATCAAGTTGTTTGTGGAGCTTTAATCTGCTGCTCCTGAGGCTGCTGGGAGAAATTTCCCTTTCTCTTCTTTGTTCGAACAGCTCCTGGGTTTCAGCTTTGGATTTGGACCCGCCTCTGCGTGTAGGTCGCCTGAGGGCGTCTGTTCTTTGCTCAGACAGGACGGGGTTAAAGGAGCAGCTGCTTCGGGGGCTCTGGCTCACTCAGGCCGGGGGAGGGAGCAGTACGGAGGAGGCGGGGCGCGCCTGCGGCGGCAGAGGCGGCATGACGTTGCAGCAGCCTGAGGCGCGCCGCGCGTTCTCCCGGGGAAGTTGTCACTGGATCACGGGAGCCTGGCGGTGGCGGGCTGTACAGGCTCCTGGGAGGAGTGGTGTGGAGAGTGACCTGTGCTCGCACACAGGCTTCTTGGTGGCGGCAGCAGCAGCCTTAGCGTCTCATGCCCGTCTCTGGGGTCCGTGCTGATAGCCGTGGCTCGCGCCCGTCTCTGGAACTTGTGTAGGCGGCGCTCTGAATCCCCTCTCCTCGCGCACCAGGAAACAAAGAGGCAAGAAAAAGTCTCTTGCCTGTTCGGCAGCTCCAGACCTTTTCCCGGACTCCCTCCCGCCTAGCTGTGGCGCACTAGGCTCCTTCAGCCTGTGTTCACGCCGCCAACCCCAGTCCTCTCCGTGGGATCCGACCGAAGCCCGAGCCTCAGCTCCCAGCCCCGCCCGCCCCGGCGGGTGAGCAGACAAGCCTCTCGGGCTGGTGAGTGCTGCTCGGCACTGCTCCTCTGTGCGGGAATCTCTCCGCTTTGCCCTCCGCACCCCTGTGGCTGCGCTCTCCTCCGTGGCTCCGAAGCTTCCCCCCTCCGCCACCCGCAGTCTCTGCCCGCGAAGGGGCTTCCTAGTGTGTGGAAACCTTTCCTCCTTCACAGCTCCCTCCCACTGGTGCAGGTCCCGTCCTTATTCTTTTGTCTCTGTTGTTTCTTTTTTCTTTTGCCCTACCCAGGTACGTGGGGAGTTTCTTGCCTTTTGGGAGGTCTGACGTCTTCTGCCAGAGTTCAGTGGGTGTTCTGTAGGAGCTGTTCCACGTGTAGATGTATTTCTGATGTATCTGTGGGGAGGAAGGTGATCTCCGCGTCTTACTCTTCCGCCATCTTCTCCTAGCCTCTCGGTAAGATATCTTTAATCGTACTTTATAGAGTAAGTATTGTTTCTCGTTGTATAGATTGGCAGGTACTGAATTCAATATTTCTTCTTAGACTTAAGCTTCTTATTCACTGGATTTTAGTTTAATTTTCAGAATAGTAAATATGTTCAAACAGTTCAATAGTCAAATAATTTTAAATGGTATTCTCTAAGTGGTCTCCTTCCCATCCTTGAAAACTTCCACTTACTTTACACTGTTTCTGTAGGAAGGTAAATACTTTCTTAGTAGCTTTTTTTTTTTTTTTCTGGTGGGTATCATTCTAGTCTTAGTTTATGTAAGTGCAAAAAGAAAAAACAAAGGACATGCTATTTCTGCTCCCACCCTTTTATTATAATATGAGTCCATAATATGTACCCTGTTCTTAGCTCTACCGTTTTCTCTTAACAGTATAATCCTGGGGATATTTCTTTAATGATACATAGAGTGCTTCCTCATTCTGTTTCCAGCCACATATTTTGCCATCATTTAGATGTTTCCTATATATTCTGAATTCTTGTGACCTCTTTCATACAGTAAACTGTCATACTCTAATCTTCCAGGGTTAACTTTTGATTTATCAGTGGGGTTTAAATAAATATAAAAGTTATTTATTCTTGCAAGGTGGATCAAGTATTCTATTTCTTTCTCTTTGAATTCCTGCCATAACCACCCGATTTCCCTGAGGCACAGAGTTGCCTCTGACCAACTCACTCAAGGTGGGGAAGGATGAGTTTGGTGATGAGGCACATGTGAGAAAATGCAAGCATATAGCACCTTATTATTTTTAAAAATAAAATATAAAACTCTATATAAACTGACCCCTGAACATCTCTATCTCATTTACTGTCATGTCTCCACATCCTTTTACAGAAAGAGTAAATCTCAATTCACAAAATTCGATGTAGTCAAGATATGTCACTCTTTAAAATTCTACTCATACCAGTAGGCTGGTGGCAAATCCATTTTCAATTATAATTAGACCTTTCCCCAGGGTAAAGAACACAATGTGAAAATTCATGGCTCAAGAGGATGCACGGGTCCAGGTCTCCCTGGTCACAAAAATAGTGTCCAAAATCTTACAATACAAATGAAAGAAAAATGAAGCAAATTATAAATGAATTCTTAGAGAGTGCTTGATAATTACCAGAATATCAGAACTTGGATGTGGTACGTCAAAACTTGAGAAGGTCACTGTGCCTGGAGTCCATCTTGGTAATAAATAGTTTGCAGTACTTATCATGTAGTATTATAATAAGGCAAATATGTATCTTTTTCTTTTATTCTGCAGTGTAATTTCTCTAAGGAAGGAATCCCATTTTATTGAATTCTGTATCATAGCATGGAATATAGTGCCTGACACACAGGAAGTAATCAGTAAAGGTTTCTGGAATGAATCTTGGTCCAAGGAGACACAATGATTGATTTGCAACAAGTATACTCTTCAAGTACATTTGCAGTCATGATTTGCAATGAACAAAGAAAAAAGGACTAGAACTAACTGATAGAATTTATTTTAATCCTGTTAGTTTATTTCCTTTCGTCATACCCCTAATTTTTTTTATATTTCATGCCCTGGATGGATGCTTAATTGATACTAATTATAACATTTATTCAGCTCTGAAATATGTTTTTTTCTTGGCTTTCTTGTCTGAAGTGGGCTGGAGAGACAGCATGGTTTGAGGTTATGAGTGTGGACTTGGAAACCAGACCTCTTAGTATTGAATTCTGGTTCAGCCCTTTACCAGCTGAGTAGCTTAGGGCAAGTTACACCTCTCTGTGCCTCACTCTCCTCATTTGTTATAAGAATACCTATTTCATAGAGTTGATATATTAATACCTATGAGGTGCTTAGAGTAGAATCTAGCACAAAGGTGATAACATTTATCTTTTACTTTTGCCTAGCCTGGAGACAGAGCTAAGGGTGCTTGAACTTCAAGTCCTTTAGAGTTCTTAGTTTATAGCATCCAGGCTTCTGTCAGACTCAACCAGATGAAGACTAGGACTCTAGGACTTTTCAGGGACCTTCTCTTCAAACTCCAGAAGCTTCTGCCCCTCCATCCATATAATGGATGATTTTAATACTTAATGCCTCTGAATACCTCCTTGAGTTTGTATCCATCCTTTGGTTCTGGCTCAAAGTTGCAGAAAAAAGATGTAACAGTCCTATTTGGGCTTTGAATCCTATATATTCTTTCTTCTAGGAAAATTCACTTCTACTTGAATCACATCTTCAGCATTTTCAATCTGTCATCCTTTCTTGAATCTGAAACCCAAGGTTAACTGACTGATCACTTGTATTGGTCAATGGCAGATTTGGTTCTGAGGTCACATAACTTCCAATTCAGATCAAGTCCCAATTAATTATGCTGCCTCCCAATGTTGGACATATCCAACTTTCTATTTCATATTTCCCTTTAGTGTGGAAAGTCTTTCCTTGTCAAGTCAGCCTTTTATTCTCTCATAAATCCACTCTTTGGCTTTTTCGTAGGGTAATTCTATAAGCAAACTCACTTTACATGCTCCTAGTACATAATCCAATACTTTCTTCTTTTCCCTGCAACCTCTAAATGAAGCCTACTGTGACCACCACCTCTGTAATGTTTTTCAGTTTTTGAAATCCTTTAGCCCTTGATTGCTATGAATTTTTATCTCAGGAGTCTATTGGGAATCACATGGAAATGTAATAAGTGTTTACTGAATAAATGAGTAAACAGTGATATGGGCTGACCAGAGAAAAAGGTTTATTCAACAAGCCTTCAGAGATATAAAAACTCTTTTCTTCCATGGAGACCTGAGTCTGTGGAACAGGGACTCCAGCAAAGCAGTTTTCATTGATGTGGTCTTTAAGCATTTCCAGTGTCTGTGATAGTGGAAAGAATAGAAAATTAAGATGGACTTGGGTTTCTGGAACAGTGAATATTCCTTCCTTTAGATTTGGGTAGCATGGTACCTGAGGAAATCCAATTAGTATAGTGGGAAATGAGATCCATTACTTAAAATTATCTAATGTGCAATTCTGTGAACTGAGGTCTGACTATCAGGGGCCCTTTCCCAATAAATGTATTTTTCTATAATAAGTTGCACTGTGAACAGTATGATGTCTATGAGAAATATTTAGCCAGAATTTTATGGAGGAGATTTGAGGGACAGGCCAAAGGGGTTCTGACTCCATCTGGAAGGAGTATGAATTGCTTACCTTTGCTGCAAGGAGCATTGTACTCAGCAACAGCAAACTCATCTGAATAAAAACAAAAATTGTCAGGAGAAGTGAGAGGGAAAGCGAACATCTATGTTACAGATCAGTGAAAGAATCTTTATTGTGGGAAGAATTGTATCGGAAACCTCAGCATCATTCATTTGATGTGCTGCTTTCTGTCTTATATTTTCAAATATTGTATGTTATGCTTTCCTTTACCCTAAACTCCTGAAGGGTAAGAGTACAGATGTTATACTTATTTAAATTTCATATTGTCCTACAGTTGATTTTATCTGAAGAAAAGGGAACTAAATATCTTACAGGTGCTTTGTATTAGTAATAATATATTTATATCAGACTTGATAGAGACAAAATGAAGTGATGAGAGTGATTAGTGTAATGAATTGCCCCAACACATCTCTCAAATCTAAATTTCTGTGATCAGGTATTTAATTTCTGTGTGAACTTTACTTTCACTCACCTGTCTCATAATAATCATAGACTTTCACTATGGCTGGTTTCAGATCCCTTACTGGGATGTCTTGCAGAACCGTGAAGGACAAGCTCAGGGTCTGATTTGTCACCTATAAAGCAAAAGGGAATTAAATGACTCTCCAGGGAGCTTTCCTCTATCTTCTTTGAGTGAATTTAAGTATTCATCTATTTTGGGGAAAAACTTTTTGTCAACTAACAGGGTACTTAAATTGGGCCAAAAGCTCTCAGAGTAGGTGAAAACTTCCCCAAATTGTTTCTTAAATAACTAAAACTATTCATATACTCCCATCAATGTGAGTGCGTGGCTCTGTTCCTAGGGGGTGAATGAGGCAGGCTTTTTATTGTTTGAATAGCTATGTTTAGTTTTAAGTATCAGAGATTCAGTACAGCTTCACTACTCTATCTTGTAGAAATACTTGTGTCGACTCAAAAAGGAATATAAAAGGTGGATCACTGCAGCCTATGTTTCATAAAATTTGTAAACTATAATATCCGTCAATATAGTAATGAATAAACTATGTAACAACACACAACTATAAAATCAGATTGGTTTATTGGTGCACTGATTTTGTTTTATGGTCTAAGTCCTTGCTGAGATTGATAGCATATTCCCCTTTTGTCTTTTTGATGTGCTGTTGATATAATAATTGACTAATCCCAATGGTTACTTCCTTATATGTATCTTCAAAATAACTTGTGCATAACATAATGAGCACCTTTTGTGGAGAATTTCTTGCTTATGGGGTCCTAGAAATATTCATATCCCAATATTATAACAAGTCATTTCTTCCCATAGTCCCAGATGAAATATAAATAGAGAAGGAGAGGAGAATATTCACTGGACCTAATGTTAGAATTCTCAAATTTTTAGCGTGGAGGTGATGTCTCCAAAATGCCTTCATTCACTTCCCAGGTAGCTCATTATCCATATTTTTTTTGGATAGAATGGCAGGGCTCTCACCTTATCCAGGTAAATCAAAACATGGTTGTTGCTGACTTCTGTTCGGCTCACGTGGTCAGATGTTTCAAGCTGAAGAAAATTAAGACATCACAAATGTTAATAAACAGAAGAAAACCCTGGGGAACCAGAGAAAAGAAGAATGTTTATTACCAAATTAAGCCTGAGGGTAAAATTTCTTCAAATGCTTTTTGTAAGCAAAGGCAATAATGTGGCAGAATTAAAAATGAAAGATAATTGGGATGCAGGGTTTAACATTAGTACGACACAGGACCTATGTGTAAATTGATTTATTTGAAGAAAAGGGAACTAAATGTCCTAAACTTGGAAATTACCCATATTTCAAGGTTCAATTCACATTCCATTCCTTTATGAAGGAGGTTTTTGGTTTTTTACTTTTTTTGCTTATTCTAACTTGTAGCAATCTCAGTTTCCTCTGTACTTCTGTAATAGTTCTAGTTTATGTCAATCAGTCTTTCTCACATTTTTTCACTAGTTCATGTGCATATGCTTTATCTTCGGAAGATTCTAAGCTCCATTAAAGCAGTAGCCTGCTGACAATTATTTCCCGGTAGATGTGGCTCCTAGCAAAGTGCTGTTCGTGACAAGAGATAGACCGTTGCTGTGGGTGTCCCTAAAGCAGTGGACAGGAAGGCTGCTGGAGCTGGCAAGGCCACCAGGTCTGTGCAGAGAGTTCAGAAGGCTAAATGAATATGATCCCTAATACCTGCCACCCCAGTTTGATCAATGGTGGAAGCCCCGTCTCAAAACCGTCTGAATTGACCATTGAACTTAGTAGTGAAAGACTGGTTAATGATAACAATGTATCGTAAAACTAGAAGAAAAGGAGACTGTTTTATGGATCATTTGTTTTTCTGTGGGCGGCAGTTTTGAGTTATTAGTTTTTTAAATTAGTATTTTTATTAATACCTCAATGGAAACTTGACCAAAAATCCATCATAAAATTTTGAGACCCATTTAAACAAAGTTAAATGAGAAAACAAACAAACCAACCAACCCCCATATAAACGTGCTAAATTATATTTCTGCTTTTGGAGACAGTAATGTCTTTGATAGAAGTTCATTTAATAGTATTTTTATATTAATGTTGTCTTAGTCTAGAGATACATAAAACATTTAATAAAATATGGTCTCCTGGGCTTATAGTAAACCTACCATTTTCACTGTTGGTTTCAAGGGAATGAAGCCAGATACCATTTTCACGTCAGCAATCACCATGTTGGAGGCTGGACGGCTTCCGGTGTAACTAAAGATCCAGAGAAGAAAGGAATTAGGATTTTCTGTGTTATTAAATATTTTTTTTCGATGTCCACAGTAAGCACTCAATAGCCCTGAAAAGTACCAGAAGTCTTCCTAAATTTCCTACCAAGTAGCTCAAAAAACTGGCTGTGCATTAGAATCTTCAGGGGAGCCTGTTAAAGCCACAGAGACCAGGCCTATACTCTAGACCTGATGAATCAGAATTTCATGGGTGTGAACTCTGAGGATCTCCATTTTAAGAAAGCTCTGTAAGTGATGCTTAGCTGGGCATGAGACTGCTAAGCTATCCCAGTTATTTGTTACATATACTTTGTCTTTTTTCCTGAATAGTATCCCCAACCAGGTTATAATATTCTTGAGGACAGATACAAATAGCCCTGTAGGTATTTGAATATGGCTGCTTATGTATGTATTTTCCCCAAAATTGATTATTTTATATATAATCTGAGATTTAATTATTACCAGGAAGAATTCTAACTAGAGAGTCACTACTTCCTTCTATTCGTGCTTTTCAAGAAGTCTCCACCTCTGTCCCAGATAAAGCGAGAATAATATAGGATTTCATTACAATCGAATGAAATCAGGATGATTAATTACATTAGAATAAAGTCAGGAATTCAGGTTAGAGGTTCTTTATTATTGAGGGGAATTAATAAGCTGTAAATAATGAGACTAGACACTAATAGATCCTGGAGTTGGGGGATGTACAATGTAAGCCCCAACACTGAGAAATTCTGTGTCAACACAAGAACACGTTGCTTTTTCAATAAAGGTAGAACAAACATTCACTGTCACCCTACTCTGCTTAATGCGGAGTTCCAGTAAGAAGATTGGTTGTTATACCCAGAATTGCATGATGCAGTCGGAGATCTTACCTGACTCTCAGTGAGATTTGGAAGCTGGTGTGAGCTTTGGGTCCATCACAAGTTTGGGGCAGAGTCTGCACCTCCAAAGCAAATGGGAACTCTTCCTTTTTCGGGAGAATATTGTATTTCAAAGATGTCTGTGGAACAGACAAAAGTCTGTGATTTTTCCCTTGTCCAGGATTCCTCCCAACTTCCTCAACTCTTTCTTTGATTTGCCCCATCATTTGCTGCGTTAGGCCTTCTCAGTGACAATGTTACTCTGGACCTTTTGTCCCCACCTGCCCCTGGAATCTCACCTGGAGGTAAACACATCCTTCTCCTGTCGTTGTCATGCTGTACTCTCCGGGCACCTCTGGCAATGAAACCTGCTGTAGTAACAGGAGGTTGCTGTTGTCCACTCGGAATTTTGTGGAAAATGTCCCTGAAGATTGGATGGTCACCTGTGCAGCCTTCCCAGTCCTGGTGAAAGTGGCTGCTCCGTATTTGGACAAAGCATGGAGAGCCACCACCGTGTCCTGGAGGAGACAGGCGAGGGAACCCACTTAGGCATGATAACCCTTTGAAGACCCAAAGGCCCATGTTAGCTGCCGCAAAAAGGGCTTTGATTTCCTATTTCCTGTTTCCCTCACTGCTTAAATATTGGGGTTCTCATTTCAAGATTGATTATAATCCTTAGATAGATGACAGAACCATAACCTTCACATATCTGCCTTGGACTATATGCTTTAGAAATTTATTTCTCAGAAAATCAATTCTCTTCTCTCTATAAATATATGTGAGGTATGCAATGTGGAGAATATATATGAATGGGAATTATTTATTAGCATTAGCTATTTGCCTAAGATGTCTTTCTTGACAACTGTGGTCATATCTGTTACCACCCAACCAAAGTTCAGTTTGGCTCTCACCCCAAGCTACACTCTGCTCTGCTGCTGAGGTCAGTGCCCTGAGAAAACCCAGGGTCCTTTGCAGCCATGATCAGGGTCATGCTTCAGTTTCTCCAGAGGAAATAAAAAATGAATAATTATAATTATATTCTGGATTTGTTGACATTTTTATTTGGTTCTCTCTTTTTCATCAGAAGTTTGGATCCCCCTCCACCGGGCAGGTCACATTCTCAATTCTCATCCACATTGAACCTGGCATCCTTCAAATAATAATTTTCTAAGAAACGAATGATAACTTTTAACAAAATTATTTTCTCCATTTATGTGGAAAAATAAGAGATTAAATACAGTGGAAAAAGGATGGAATGTCTTTCTGTCACATTCTGCTTCTCTTTTAGGGTGCATACGCTAACCCCTGAATTCTCTGGAGATGAAACTCCCTGCTCTGTCTATATTGATGAATTTTTTAGATATAAGACTGTATAGTTAGGCTCAGGAGGTTGGATGAATAAAGACAGTTCTTTATGCTCCCAATGAACAAATGTTTGTATATTAAGAGGTGGATAGAGGAAGCATGAAATGTGTCAGCCTTAAAAGAAGCCAGTCAAAGTGGACCTAGAAATGGAGAGCTTTGCAAGGAGAGGTGATTGGTTTCTGAATAGTGTTTCTGGGAACAACTTGAAAGGACTCTTAGAACTTCCAGAAGAATGGTGGATTTTTAAATTCGTTCTGCTGTGGCCATTGTGTGTAGGGTCCTGGTGCCCCACTATTGCTTTAGGGATGTAGAGTTGTTACTGGAAATAGGAGCCTGTGATAAAAATATGGGATGGGGGTGGGGCAGAATTGGCATTTTCTTTTCAGCCCTCTTTGACTCTCATTTTTTCTTATTTCTCACCATCCTTGAATACTAATCACATTCTTCTCATTTCAACTTATTCTTATCTTCATTTCTTTTCTTCTTGTGTGTGTTTGCATCTTGTTCAAACATTTTTCTACCTGAAGGTAAAGTAAAAGGCTCTCGCTAACCACAGACCTGGGTGGAGGAGAAGCCCCCCTGGGAGTTCTGCTGCCTTGAGATCCACTTCACGATGCGCGTGGCAGGGGTCAGGTCCTCCGAGGTCAGGGCAGACTGGGCTGTGAGGTAAGCGAGGAGCACATAGGCTGTCATCTCCACTTCAGCAGAGGGAGCCCGGGGTTGGTACAAACGCTGCACTGGTGCCTTGGGTTTCTGAGGTCGTGTCCAGTGGACGGAATTATCTGGAGGTGAGAAAAAGATCTGCAAGTGACCACATGTTCATATTTAACTTCAGGTAAAAGTACAAGGGCCAGTGCTGAAGTGCGTGTTGCCTTCCAGTGATAATCTCTTAAATCTTATCTGGCGGCTTCCCGCCTACAGACAGCTGAATGAGGCTTGTTTCATCTGGGCTAAGGAGTCAGAAGCTGTGCCATCTAGGCTTTCAAATGGTTGCGGTGGTTGCGATGGTGGAAGAGAGAAATGGCAGAGCAAGTTCTCTGACTGGTTGTGGTAATTTCCGACGTCTGATGTTATCCAGACCCTATCTAGGGCTTGTTCAGCTTTCTATAAAGACTGTCCTCGGAGGTTTCTTATGAGGATCACAGATCACATGAGATAATGGAGTTTACACTCATTAGGTTAAAAAAAAAAATAGAGTAATCCTCAAAATAGCAAAGGCTGACAGGGTGTGAAATAACGGGAACGGATTTACACTGCTGTGGGAAGAAAACAGCTCTTTGGAGAGTAATCTGATGATATCCAGCAAAGGGGAAGATGTGTTTAGCCCGCTAATCAGCAGTTACTCTTTCTAAGTACAAGTTAGAGAAACTCACACACCCCCTCAAGGAGATGGGTATATGAGTATTCATTGCAGCATGGTTTGCAATAGAAGTAAATAAGAAACAAGAAAAGATCCACGAGGAGAGACTCTCTAAATAAATTATGGCCTTTTTAATATATTGTAATGTATCATGCAGCAGTAAAAATTAACATACCCATACAGGAGACGCCTATCAGCCTGCCTAATGTTGAACTTAAAAAACAAAAGGCAGACAGACAGACAAGGATCAAGCAGAAATACTCAGAAGGATGATACTTCTTATCTAAAGATGAAAAATGTAAACATTCTGAATATTATTTAGGGATACATATGCAGTAAAAAGATAAAGAAATCCATGGAATTGTAATGACAAATTCAGGATAACGATTACTTTTGCAGGTAGGAATGGTACGCAAGGGATTTTTCCAGCATTGGTAATATTTTGTTTCTTAAGCTGGAAGGGAAGTATTAAAGGTGTTTGCTTATTATTCTTTATGCCTTTTTGTATATATAAAGTACATTGCCTCTTATCTTTGGATGTGTGACTTGAGTAAGAAATCCTTGAGTCCATAATGACACAGACAAAAGAAGAGAGGGGAAAGGGGTCCTGAGAGGTAGTCATGGGGTATTTTTGATATGGAGTCCTTGATCCAGAGACTGTGGGATGGGAGAAAGATCCTGGGTGTGCTCTCACCTTCCTTTACGGCTTCCTCATCAAGTGACTTGAGTACTTCTCTCCTCTTTTCCTGGTTACCTGCCAGGGCAAAGGCATAGGCCAACAGTGCCTTGGTGTAGACGTGGCTGCCTCGGGATCCTTCCTTGGCTGACTTCCAGGCTGACTCCAGGCAGAACAGGGCATTGCGGACGACGGGGTGCTGGGAAGGCAGAGCGAGAAGGGAGCGAGCTCTGTGAATAGGGGGGCTAGTGCTCCCAGGTAAACACAGACCACAGCACAGAGGTCAAGAAGTTGTTGGAAAGCATTTGTCTTTCTAGCCTCATTCTTACGGATAGAGAGAATAGTATTTTTTTTAATCTGTTAGTCTCACATTCATAAGGCAGGAATATAGGCCATATCTTTAGAATTCATTCTGCATGTGTGGTGGTGGTGGTAGTGGGGTTGCTAGGGGAAAAATAGACTAGGGCCATCACTGGGGAAGTGTAAATCTTTCTTAATGGACTGACTAAATTCTCTACTGATCTGGGAAGCATTGACATTGCATAGAAGGAATGCCGACAACTGGTTTTTAGTGGGGTGTTGTTTCAGACATCAGGTCAGCAGTTTCATTGCATCTAGAAAGAGGCTTCAGCAAGGGCACCTACAGTGACAGGGAGAGGAATCTCCAGAAGGGCAATGGTGATATAGGCAGAGAGGGTCACTTCATCTTCCACTCCACCCTGTAAATATGAGAGAGAGACAGATTTGAATAATTTGAGGGACATTTATAGCGATACAAGCTTACCTCAGGAAGCCAGAAAAATCTGAAATAAACAACCTAACCTTATGCCTAAAGCAACTAGAGAAAGAAGAACAAACAAAACCCAAACTTAGTGGAAGGAAAGAAATCATAAAGATCAGAGAAGAAATAAATAAAATAGAAACTTAAAAAAAATAGAAAAGATCAGTGAAACTAAAAGCTGGTTCTTTGAAAAGATAAACAAAATTGATAAACCTTTAGCCAGACTCATCAAGAAAAAAAAGGGAGAGGGCTCAAATCAATAAAATCAGAAATGAAAAAAGAAGTTACAACTGACACCACAGAAATACAAAGGGTCATAAGAGACTACTACCAGCAACTATAGGCCAATAAAATGGACAATCTAGAAATGGACAAATTCTTAGAAAGGTATAATCTCCCAAGACTGAACCAGGAAGAAATAGAAAATATGAACAGATCAATTACCAGTACTGAAATGAATCAGTAATTTAAAAACTCCCAATAACTTTTGAGAATGCTCTTAATCAGCTCCTTGTATTCTGCTGTCATGGAATTTGTCCTTACCCATATACATCCCCAAGAAGCAAAGTATCACAATCACTCTGAGTTCCATCCCCTCTTTCTTGGTGCTATCCAGGTTTTATTTTCTTCTGATACCTTCCTTAAGGAATTCTTATGTTATCACTTCCTCTCCTCATCCTTGTAGACAGTGTAATGGACAAATCAACACTAGCTCCGAGAACACTTCACCTTAATGGCATTGTTGAGCAGTGACCCAGAACTCCTGAAACAGCCACTGTCCCTCTGCTTTTGGGCGAGCCAGGTGAGAGCTTCGGTAATATGTGCTTCATCAATGAAGATACAGGTTCGAGCCTGGGCAAAACTCTTCAGTACAAAGGCTGTGAGCCTGAAGGGGAGGAAGTGATGATCACATTTATGTTGTTACAATGGTTTTATAACCACGTCACAGCAACAGGCTTCATAGGACACTTCTCACACTGATGTGAGTCATCCAACAGGAATTCTTTACTTAGAGCTCCCATTGCCTTTACTTGATGAATCTGCTAGCTCTCGTACAGCTGACCCTTGAACGACATGGTTTGAACTGCATGGGTTCATCTGCACATGGATTTTTTTTTTTTTTTACTAAATATGTACTACAATACTACATGATCCCCAGTTGGTTGAATCCGTGGATGCACAACTGGGGATACCGAGGGCCGACTGTAAAATGATATGTGAATTTGCTACTGCTGAAGGTCAGCGCCCCTAACCCCCATGTGTTTCAAGGGTCAACTGTACTAATGTTACTTATTTTTAAATTTTATTTGAGTAAGGCTTTAAATCTTTTCTTTAGCGATTTTCTTCTGTAGATGGCAGAATCTTCTCATACACAGCTCTTACATGCAGTAACTTCTGACATTGCTTTGCCTCAGGGATTTTAAAACAGTGTTTCATATCACTGGGTCCATCTCATTTCTTTCCTCCTATTATTGAATTTATTAGTGATTAAGATGAATATGATCTAAAAACATAAACTGAAGTGAACATGGTTTATCTAGAAGTTATATGTTATGTTTGCTGGCTATCTCATTAAAAAAATCATGGTTATGGGGATGAATTCTGGGGACAAATCTAACATACGTGTATTCGAATCTCAGCTTTTTTGCTTGTTACCTTGCTAGTTTTGGTATATTTATCTAGTATAACCAACTATAGGTTTAATAATACATATCTGATAGGGTTCCTGGGAATATAATTTTGATAATATATGTAAAAGACCTGACACAAAAATAGGAGCTCAAAAAACTGTCTTTCCCTTACCAGGTATTACCCTCATTGTTGCCATGTTGCTCCCCAAAGGTGCTATAAGAGCCATCATAGTGCCTGTAGAGCAGCTGTCTCTGGTAACCTGGAATGGAAGGTTAATGAAGCAACATGACGGGTTGTACATTCTGTAGCCAGAGAAATAAACAAAATGCCTTGGCATCTTGTGATAGTTCCTAAATTTTGCTGCAATATGTTAGATGGTTCTGAGTCCTAAACATTTTATTGGAGGTTGGACACTGGATAGGTACCATGAAATCAACTGTCATAGTATTCTTATTATTGTAACTATCATAGTATGACAAATTTACATATCATAGAATTGATAAGTAACTCAAGCCTATTGGGGATTCCAACCTATTGTTAAAATTGCACTGTGAAATGTTCGCTCCCTTATTCAGTGACTCACCAGTGTTGAGGTAGCGAATGGCCTTGGACTTGATCTCTGCAGTCAGTTGTTGTGTTTTATTTAGATAATCCAGAACATAGATGTTAGGAGCAAAGAGGACCATATTCTGTTCTCCACAGCCATAGGGCATTTGGAGGAGATTTTGTGTATTTCGCATGGCAGAGCCTAATATGTCTCCTAGGAAATGGGAGAGATGGGAAGTCATAAAGCTTATAGATAATAATCTATCAGAATCATTAAGAAGAAATGAATAATTAGCTGAGGTAAAGAAATGAGGAATTTTAGGAAGGGTGTCTTCAAGGAACAGAAGTATGATTGGAAGCAATAAGTAAGTCCAAAGAAGAAAGAAGTTAAAAGTATAGCTGTTATTTTGAGAAAGTATTTATGGGAAAAAATATAGTAGACATTGTCTAATATAGTACAGTAGTCCCCTAGGGCTGGAGACTCACCCAAAACTGAGAAGGAGGCTCGGGCAGATTCTTCTACCACATTTGGTGGCAGCTTCAGAGATAATTTTTCAGACACCTCGGCACCTAGAGAAAGAAACAAATCAGCCACAATGAAGATGATTTCTGCTGTATATCTTCCTGAAGAGCTCCAAGACCCCGAAGCCAGAACTATGCCTTGTACCTAAACTTCTTCTGAAAAGTTGTCCCTCTTTTAATATTCCAGTTTTAAAAAATACCTTCAACATATATGAATGGGATTCTGAGATTTCTAGAACTTTTCCTTCCCCAACCTCCTTGTATGTGGAGTTGCATTCCAAAAGAAGGCTACAAACTGACAAGTACCTGTGATGTTGTGATTCTGTTGTAATCATCCTATGGCTAACACAAGATTGTTATCACAAGGTGATATATTTCATGTCCATCCCCAGCCTCCTTACACAACAGTTGTATGCAAAAAACCCGCTATGTATATATAAGCAAAGGAAAAATCTTCATAAAGTTCCTGAATTCTACCATAATGCTCGGTCTTTACTTCCATCAAATTTCACCAGATATGAAGACAGTATTTTTAATGGAAGCGCTAGACATGGGGCTAGGGGTGAAGATGAACAGTATTTGACTCAGTGAAAATAAATTAATTGCTGCTGATAAGCATACATTTGCTGGCATTTTAATATTGGTGAATTACATGAAGATGGAAAAAGAAAAATGTAGTATTTATCATTATACTGCATCCTGTCCTCATAAGATTAATAATAAAACTTTTGTCAAAGGGTACAACCTATCAGTTATGCAAGATGAATAAATTCAAGAGGTCTATTGTAAAGCATAGTGCCTACAGTTAACAATACTGTATTGTAAACCTAAACATTTGCTAATAGGATAGATCTTATATTACAAAAATATAATAATAAGAGAGTGGGAGGAAACTTTTGGAAGTGATGGATAGGCTTATGGTATAGATCGTGGTGACAGTTTCACAGATGTATACTTATCTCCACACTCACTAAGTTGTATACATTAATTATGTATGTATTATCAATTATATTAATTACCGATAGTTATGTAGTTAAATTTAATCATGTAGTTAAATACATAATATAATTATGTGTTAAATACATACATAGTTATATTAATTATGTATGTATTATTTGTATGTCAAAAACTTCTCTTACCTTCAAAAAAAGTTTTGTAAGAAAACAGATGACATATATGGATTTGGCAGTAAGGACTAAATTCACGTAAATGTAGAAATAAGGCTAAATAATAAGGCAATTATGTTTTTAGAATACATTTTATATAGTTTAAGTATTGACATGACAAAAAAGATAATAAACAGAAATTAGTAGGTACAGAAAGGTAAGGAACACATGATGTTGATTAGACATTGGTTTGATATGAGAACACATTGTGTTGATAAATTTCTTAGTGTACTAAATTTCTATAAATGCTTTTGTTTAGACTAGGAAATTCTCCACAAAGATAAAGCTGTATCTTTTACTGTAAGCTTCTTTAGTCCCTTCCCAATGACTGATAGGATACTAGGTATAGGATTGGCACCAAACAAATATTGACATGACAAATGGTAAAGGCTATGGCAACCTTTTCTTCTGGAAATAGCATAGTCTCATTATCCAGTGCGGTTAGCTATGCAAAACTCAGTGTTGAAGGGGCTTGAATTCAGCTACCCATGTGTGGTATTACTAAATATCCAAGGAAATATCCCCTTTGGCAGTATTCATTTTGAATCTACCCACTTTCTACCTATAACCAGATCATACACTGGTTAGAAGGACAATTTGATGTTTGCACAGGTGCTTAAGAAATAAAGACTCAGAATTCCTGGGATACGGATATTCAGCTGATCAAACTACTTGGCCTCTCTAAAAACCAGTTTCCTCACTTACCAAATGGGTTGATGGTTCTTCAGGTCTTGCTTACCTCATAGGGAAAGTGTAGGAATGGTATATATAAAATACTTTGAACTTCAAATATTATATTCTAGTCAATGTTATTTTAATTATGATGACTGAGTCTTACCTGATGGACAAAGCAGGGAGTTGAATGTTGCTTCCTTCTCTAGTCCTTCAGGCTTTAGGTGGAAAGAAAGAAAAGTTAGAAGTGAGAATAGACTGACTTTCAGGACATGTGTGTTAATAGGGGAACTACAGGTTTCTTGATGAAGAGAAGAGTTGGAACTGACTTTCAAATGTATTATAGAAGCAAATTCTATAAGTGTAAGTAATATGAAGGAGACAGGTTGATAGATGAGAAAGGGAGGAGAAAATTGCAAAGTAAAATCAAGAGAGAGAATCATATTGTGAAATATCCCATGACTCTCTCTCTCTCTCTCTCTCTCTCTCTCTATATATATATATATATATATTTCTTTTTTCATATATCTATTTTTTAGCCCTTCTTACCTAAAAGCTGGAACCCCAGCTGGATTCACCATTGTTTTTCTTGACTCACCGTGACTTATCAAATGGGCAGGCTTACTTACTTCCACCAACAGGGGCTTGATGACTGTGTCTTTCCTTCCATGTTCAGGGACCACAGCCACCTCGGTCCCACAGAGCTCTTGAGACTCCAGTGCCTCTGCACTCACTGTGAAATTCACATTCCCTGGAAAAAGGGGCCAGTAGAGATGAGCACCATCTCTCTCTTCCTCCATGCCTCCAAACCCCAAGGTATATAAATGTTTAATGCTTTGTGACCTTATTTTTTTGTTCTATAAAAACATAGGAGCAGGAATGGAAGCAGCATAGACTAGAGGCTAATGATACTGAGAATCCAAGGTGGAGCCGGAGGTGAGGGAAGGGGGTATATCCTTCTAGACATCCTAGAATGAAAGACAAAGAAAAAACTTCTACCATTTGGCGGGCGGTGGGGGCGTCTTTGCCTGGATATGAGGATCCCATAGACAGACACACAGAGTCTTTGAGTAGAGAACTGCCTCTAAGAGGCTGTCTCTCACCTAATGACTTTGGGGTTACTGCCCAGGACACGGTTTGCCGGCCATTCCCACAGATGCACTGAGTCTCTTGCTCCTTCTCTCCTGGGACAGCTAGGAATGCAGGAGAGGCTTCTAGGTGCACTCTGACCTGAAACCACACATGAGACAAGGAGACAAATAGACCAGAGGGAAAGGGGGCCAAAGGAAGAATGGCTTGAAATAAAGCACATTGAGGGATTGGGTAGATTTCAGGTTGCCTAATATTGAAGATAATATAAATGAAGACTGAGCATCTTATAAATGGATCTGACATCTAAACATTACTATTTGGGGATAATCTGCTCTTTCACGTGGTAGGAGCAGAGGAGAGGAAAAGTCATGATGGTATGTTTGTTGCCTGTAGAAGCTCTGCTCCTTTGGCTTAGGATCTTGACCATACCCTCAGCTCTCCCAGCAGAGTATACAAGATTTATAAACAGTTATGGTAAGATGCACATAAATAACTTTAAAAGTTAAGTTTAATACAGTTAATCATATAAGAAAAGTTAAATATATGGGAATGTAGAGGTTGAAACCTTGGAGAGATAAGACATGAGAATCAGCATACTGGTTTTTGTTGTTCATGTCAGAAATCTTCATGTTACACAAACTTCCTAACTTTAAAGGGTTATGATAAGGGTCAGAACCTTGTTTTAAGTTGTCATTTGGTATTTGGAGATATCAGCAACCATAGTCATATAACATATGAGTATCTCTGACAGTATTATCTCCTGGTGAGCCCATCTTATACACAGGAGTTTGTCAGTATTCCCAGGAATGCAGTTTTTAATTTACTTGACTGTTACCTTGTGTTCAAGTTAATAAAGAGAAGTCCTTACCCGGATGCATTTGGGAAGGTAGTTTAACACAGTGGCCTTGAGTGTGAAGGCTTCTCCGCGGATCACAGAGTAGGGCATCGTGAGATCCACAAAGAAGGGCTGGAAGGCCCGGAGAGAGGCAGTCGGAGAGAGACCAAGTCCAGTGTCACTGGACAGGCAGAGGGCCCCTGCCTTCCACTCAGTGATGGTGTCGGGGACTATTACTCCTACTTCAGCCACACCTGAGGAGCTGGCGAGGATGGCAATGTGCAGAACAAAAAGTAAGCAGTTAAATACAGGCATGCCTCATTTTCTTGCACTTTGCTTTATTGTGCTTTACAGATACTGTGTTTTTTTTTTAAACAAGTTAAAGGTTTGTGGCAACCCTGCGTCAAGCAAGCCTATTGGTGTCATTTTTCTAACAGCATTTGCTCGCCTTATCTCTCTGTGTCACATTTTGGTAATTCTCTCAATATTTCAAACTTTTAAATTATTATTATATTTGTTACAATGATCTGTGATCAGCAGTCTTTAACGTTACTATTGTAATTGCTTTGGGGCGCCATGAACTGCACCCATATAAGATGGCAAACTTAATAGATAAATGTTGTGTGTGTTCTGACTGCTCCACTGACCAGCCATTCCCCTGTCCCTCTTCCTCTTCTTGAGCTTTCCTAGTCCCTGAGACACAACAATACTGAAATTAGGCCACTTAACAACCCTACGATGGCCTCTAAGCATTCAAGTGAAAGGAAGAATTGCACACTTCTCACTAAATCAAAAGCTAGAAATTATTAAGCTTTGTGGTGAAGGCATGTTGAAAGCTGAGATAGGCTGGAAGGTAGGCCTCTTGCACCAAACAGTTAGCCAAGTTATGAATGCAAAGGAAAGTTCTTGAAGGAAATTAAAAGTGATACTTGAGTAAACACCTGAATGATAAGATAGCATAACAGCCTCATTGCCAATATGGAGAAAATTTGAGTGGTCTGGATAGAAGATCAAACCAGCCACAATATCCCCTGAAGCCAAAGCCTAATCCAGAGCAAGGCCATAACTCTCTTCAATTCTGTGCAGGGTGAGAGAGGTGAGGAAGCTGCAGAAGAAGAGTTTGAAGCTAGCAGAGAATGGTTCATAAGGCTTAAGGAAAGAAGCCATCTCTATAACATAAAAGCTCAAGGTGAAGTAGTAAGTGCTGATGTAGAAGCTGCAGCAAATTATCCAGAAGATAATTAGTGAAGGTGACTACACTAAATAACAGATGTTAAATGTAGATGAAACAGCCTTATATTGGAAGAAGATGCCATCTAGGACTTTCATAGCTGGAGAGGAGAAGTTAATGTCTGACTTCAAAGTTTCAAAGGACAGGCAGACTCTCTAGTTAGGGGCTAATGCAGCTGGTGACTTGAAGTTGAAGCCAGTGCTCATTTATCATTCCGAAAATCTTGGGGCCCTTCAGAATTATGCTAAATCTACTCTGCCTGTGCTCTGTAAATGGAACAACAAAGCTACAGGCTTTGTGACAGCACATCTGTTTACAACATGGTCTACTGAATATTTTAAGCCCATTGTTGAGACCTACTGCTTAGGAAAAAAGATTCCTTTCAAAATACTGCTGCTCATTGACAATGCACCTGGTCTCCCAAGAGCTCTGATGGAGATGCACCATGAGATTGATGTTGTCTTCATGCCTGCTAACACAATAGCCATTCTGAAGCCCATGGATCAAGAAGTAATTTTGACTTTCAAGTCTTATTCTTTAAGAAATACATTTTGTAAGGCTATAGCTGCCGTATATGGTCATTGCTCTGATGGATCTGGGCAAAGTCAATTGAAAACCTTCTGGAAAGGATTCACTGTTCTAGATGCCATTAAGAACATTCTTGATTCATAGGAAAAGGTCAGAATATTAACATTAACAGGAGTTTGAAAGAAGTGGATTCCAACCCTCATGGATGACTTTGAGGGGTTAAGACTTCAGTGGAGGAAGTAACCGCAGATGTGGTGGAAACAGCAAGAGAACCAGAATTAGAAATGGAGCCTGAAGATGTGACTGAATTGCTGCCATCTCCTGTTAAAACTTGAATGGATGAGGAGTTGCTTCTTATGGATGAGCAAAGAAAGTGGTTTCTTGAGATGGAAGCTACTCCTGTGGAAGATTGTTGAAATGACAACAAAGGATTTAGAATATTACAAAGACTTAGTTGCCAAAGCAGTGGCAGAGTTTGAGAGGATTGCCTCCAATTCTGAAAGAAGTTCTACTGTGGGTAAAATGCTATCAAACACCATTGCATGTTACAGAGAAATCGTTTGTGAAAGGAGGAGTCAATTGACGTGGCATACTTCATTGCTGTCTTGTTTTAAGGAACAGCCCCTTCCCAACCTTCAGCAGCCACCATCCTGATCCGTGAGCAGCCATCAGCATCAAGTCAAGACCTTCCACCAGCAAAAAAATTATGCCTTGCTGAAGGCTTAGATGAAGGTTAGCATTTTATAGCATTAAAGTATTTTTGATTAAAGTCTATACATTTTTAAAGACATAATGCTATTATACACTTAATAGACTACAGTATAGTGTAAACATAACTTTTATATGCCCTGGGAAACTAAAAAATTCATGTGACTCACTTTATTGTGATATTCGCTTTATTGGAGTATCTGGAACTGAACCTGTAATATCTCTGAGGTATGCCTGTAAATACTTTCTAGGAAGAGAACCCCTATATAAATGATTCTATTGTCATGACTTGAATGCACTTAGTAGAAATATCAATAATGGAGAGTATAATCAAGGCTTGAAATGGGAATGTGTAAGTCCCCTTTTTCCAACTCTGTTTTCAATTCTAGTCTATATCAGTCTCTCCTTAGACATGTAGTTGTAGTATAATCTATTATAGACAATAAAGTGATAAATATGTAGTTTTAGATTGTTATTAAATTTTTTTCTCTAAAATACTGTTCCACTGAGGGAAGGTTTATAATTTTAAATTCTACTACTACTGTGTAGAGCTGGCTTGACTGACCCTGTGCTTAACTCAGGACTGCCGAGCAATGAAGGATCTCTTATAGGTGTTAATCTGTGCAGTGCTTGGTTATATTTAGTCCTTATGCTCATTTTCTGGAAATCTTAGAATGACATTTGTGCAAAATTTCTGATACAATTAGATTAGTGAGACTTCATAACAGAAGTATTATACTAAACCTCTCCTGAACACAGCAATGTGTCCAAAAGATATACTTGGATATTGAAAAACTAGCTAAAAATGGAAAATTGTGAGGAATCTATATTGTTGCATCTTATATATGAAAGAAGTTACTTACTCTACTGCCGCCAAATCCCAGATCCATGTCTCAGGGAAGTACTTTCGCACAGTCTCTGTGGGAGGCTCTGAAATATGTATTATATGCATAAGTTCATGACCTCTTCCCATTTCAGCTACGACTGCGGAGGAGACAGAAACAATAAATATAAAGATAAGGCTTATGAGAGATTGTAGTAAGTGCTACAAAAGAAATAGGGTGATGAAATAGGTAGGAACCAGGAGAGGACACTTGGGTATTAAGGGAAAGCTTCTTGGAGGAGGTGGTATATTTAGATGAATTCTGAAGCATTACAGTAAGCTAGGAGTGAGCTGGGGGAAGAGAATCACAATCAGAGAACAGTGAGACCTAGAGGCAGAAAGAGTCTTGGATTGCCTGTGAAAGAGACCTAGAGGCAGAAGGAGTCTTGGATTGCCTGGGAAAGAGACCTAGAGGCAGAAAGGAGGCTCTGCAGCTCCTGCGCACTGTGCTAAGTGGTGAGTGCTGTGACTTGAGGTCAGGATTTGGTCTGCACCTCTGCGGGAGCAAAGAAAAATCGTACCCAGACATTTTGACGGTGGCTTTGAGAAACCGTTTGTAGGAGTGAGAGGATCAAGAATTTAAAAAGCTCTTTATTCCCAAATGTGTCAGAAGATAAGAGTTAGGATCTCTCACCCTATTTACCTTCTGTAAATATTTAACAACCGGCTCACTGGGACAAATCTTGTGCATCTATACACTTGTTCATACATAAATTTACTACAAATCTTATTGATAAAGGATTAAAGGATATAATTTATAAATACTAATAAAAATATACAATGATCTTTATTTAAATTCCGTGTAGCCATTTGATTCTCACTGGATGTTTACCTTGATTTTTGACAAACTCTTTTGTTTGTACCCAACCTATATTCAACCATGATTTGACAGTATCAGACCATAAATAAATAAATGATTGATTACTATATGATTCATCAAAGAAGTAGCCCATATCATTGACAGATGAGTGTGATTTCAATATGGATATTAGCTGATGTTTTGGGGAAGTTAAAGAGCTTCTTTTCTTGACTGGTGAGAATATAGTCCCAATTTGTGAACATTTCTGTTTCTGTTTACATTATCCTATGCCTGGAAACTTTCCCTTCCCTTTTAAAACTCACACATCTCCATTTACTAGAAGCAGATTCTATATGAATGACTTCTTGATTCGTCAATAAGAATCAATCCTTTCTTTTATTCTTCATATCTGTACCTGTCTTATAATGCTTTTTACAGCCTGCCTTGTGTTCTTTCCAGCTGCATATGTGGGACTGGACACAAACAGAATTTTTTGATTTGTATCACTATGTGACCTTGAGCAAGAACCTTAATATATCTAAACCACAAGTTCTTTTTTTTTTAATTGAAGTATAGTTGATTTACAATGTTGTTAATTTCTGCTGTACAGCAAAGTGACTCAGTTATACACATATATACATTCCTTTTTATATTCTTTTCCATTATGGTTTATCTCAGGAGATTGGATATAGTTTCCTGTGCTATACAGTAGGACCTTGTTGTTTATCCATTCTAAATGTAATAGTTTGTATCTACCAATCCCAGACTCCCACTCCATCCCTTCCCCACTCTTCCCTCCCCCTTGGCAACCACAAGTCTGTTCTCTATGTCTGGAATCACAAGTCCCTTTTAATTAATTTCATCACATTTTATCTCTTTTAAAGAATTAGTTTATTTGGTTCACTATATTAGGCAATTAATTTTTCTTAATTTCTTACCTGGAGAAGATAACAGTCTTTGAGATGACTGTATTTTATATTGTTGGGGCTGTGGACATATTTTGGGTTTATGAATGTTTGAGTTGGTGAATACCTTTAAGCCCATATCCTGTAAAGGAAATCACAACCTAATCAGTACACAAATATCATAAAATATGTATATACACATACTTGTTTTCATTGAATTTAACAAACAATCCAACTAGCTTAATATTAACCTTTTTTGTGTTTTTGGATTTGGAAGTTGTTTCTTTCAAACAGTGTCCCTGCCTCTTGTCACCCCAGCATTAACCTGTAACTGTTACTCTAACACCCGTCTTTACTGTGCACTGAGGAAGCTCAGTCAGAATCCAACTTTTGAGCCTCACCACTAGCATCCTTAAACACGGGAAGGCCGCGCCATAAGCCCTGGTGCTGAGTATGTGTGGTTTAAGCACATTTCAGAGTAGCTGAGGTCATTCTCTCCTGGAAAGACTTTTTTCTTTGGAATACAAAGGCTTGCATTGTTTCACTTGATGTGTAAATATTACAGTTTTTCAGCTGTCTAATGATTCTAATCAGGTAGAACCATGTGAAATTACTGATATTTGACCATTTAAAAAAAACTTTAATTGGAGTATGGTTGATTTACAATGTTGTGTTAGCCTCCACTGCACAACAAAATGAATCAGCCATACACGTACAGATATGCCCTCCCTAATATTAAACTTGTAATGTTCACATGAGTAGAAAGGAAATTGATATACTTATAGAGATAATTTCATTCTGTTTTTAAACCTTTTTCAACAGTAATTATTTTACATGTGTAATATTTATAAATGAATGAAATGAATGAAGAAAAAAAACTTGCTTAATAATCCCAAAAGTTCCAGTCCTGGCTCTGTTGTTATTAGTAGATCTGCTACTATTAGTGACCTTGGAGAAGTCACTTGACCTCTCTATGTCCCATTACCCTCAACTATAATATGGAAGCATTAAAATAAATATTTTTTTCCATGTATAATATTTTGTGAACCTTAAGAACTGACCATCAGCAATATAACGGACTTACCTTTAGGAAGCTATACATATCTTTTTCATTTGTATTTGATACTGGGGAATACATGATCCCATTGAGATAGATATTGTGGTGACTGATGCAGTCTTCATTGTCTTCCTTCTGTTGATTTAAACGCTCAGGGAAACCGCTGAGGTCCTTTACTGGTAGCAGGTTATAAACCTGTACAAATGCAAAGGGCAAAAGGAGAAACTTACTTGTGGCTTATTTTTCTTAAGTGCAAGGAGACAAGAAAAGAATAATCACTACCAGACTTTCTTTGAGTGGCTCTGTTGCCTAGATAATTTACAGAGAAGATGATTTTGAAAACGTTTAACAATTTTAGGGAAAAAAACAATTAAAACATTCCTATCTAAGTACTCAGGATCATAATCTTTTGTTACACAATTCAGAGGCAAACCCTAGACTCTATGCTGGAATGAAATACAACTTAATTAAGAGAAATTGAGGTTTGCCATATTTGAGACATTGTGCAATGCTTCAGGATGACAGAATTAGGTAATAGTTTCATCTCTATCTGGTGGTTAGCAACTGACTCAGTGTTTAACAAAGTAAATGGACAACATGTTCTAAACAGGCACATGGATAAGCATGTATCCTCTGTATAGGTCAGGACAGTATTTTCTTAGTATTATTCATGGGAACTAAATGCTCCATATCTTTATAAAATACATAAAACTTTAACTGTAGAATACTGAAAATGATACTTTCCAATTCACTTCAACAGGAAGAATAAGACAAACATAAAAATCCTGTAGGTGTTTTATATTTAAAGGAGTTCAAAATTGTTTGATAAGAATAGATTAGCAAAGTGAGTAGCACAATGAAATGAAACACTTTCTCAAAGGCAGCTCCTTCTTAGCGTTCTCCATCTCCTCCCTCTGCTTTATTTTTCTCCAAAGCATATCACATAATTATTGTCTGTCTCACCTATGAAAATGTAAGTTCCATGAGTGCATGGATTTTTGTCTTTCTAGTAGTTCACTATGAGATCCCCAGAATTTAGGCACACAGTAGACACACCCAGAACACAGTAGGCACTAAATAAATATGTGTTGAATGAATGACTTATGCTACTAGGTGCAAGCATTTCATCAGTGAAACATTATCAAAGATTGAGAGGAACCCTTGTTCTAACCCAGGTCTACTCCTAGATACATGAAAGCTTCTGCTTTATTATTAACAAACTAATAGAATTTTCTGCCTTATCTATCCACTAGGATTGTTATAATTAAAAAAAACTTTGAGAACTATAAAATTATGTTATACAAACATAAAACATTAATGTTATCGTTCCACATATTCCCTTGCTTCCACTATGCACTTAATATCTCCTTTAGAAGTATTCTGATATTTTTAATTAAATACCATTGGAAGGACCAAAAAGTAAGAGATCTTTTCTTGTAAGTTTTTCTTGTAGGGAAGTAAAAACATAACTTTCCCTTTATAAAATTTTGATAGTGAAAAAAACTTCAGTAAGAGGTTATTCCAATTGGCCTCATTGAAAATTTGAAGTAATGGGCAAACTACTATTAGGACACATTAAGTAGTTTCCTTTTGTTATACTAAGCATACCCTTTTGCTATTTTTCCTATTAACCCAGTATTTTAAAAGGTTTCATTTATTAATGTCATTTATCACATAGTAATTAATTTTTCCTAATTTTTATTAATCAGAGACAATACAGATCTTCCTTCAGAAACTGTGTTCATCTTGGGCATGCAGTGTTTCAACTGATACAATTCTTATTAAAAGAAATTTGATATTTCACTTAGCCTGTGCAGTCTAAGTGCAGGTATATGTACCACTTCTGTTAGACTTTTTGAAATATTAAAACTAGTTTGAAAACTCCTACTATTGGTTTCATAGAGCTCTAGGATTTCAGGGATTTTGGATGGTGCATGATTTATACATTTATATTCATATGTAATATCTTCCTCACCAAAAAAAAGTGCACATGAAAGAGCTCAAAACTATTAACTCCTAGATAAATATAACTTTAATAGATTCTATCCCACTCAGGGTTTCTCCTTGCTCTGAGTCCCCTGGGGCTGACGGAACTCACCGTGGCCGCGGAGAGCTCGGCCTCGGGACTCATGAGCAGCACACTTTGGTCCACGGCACGGAGGGCGCAGAGGGACTGAGGGGAAGCGGTGACTTTCAGGTGGGCGTGGGAGGCTGGGAGACTCTGTGCTGGGCTGAAGTTCAAACCCACCTGTGGAATTGGGGACAAAGTCAGAAAAACAAATTTCCTGATTTACCCATGCATTCAGCAGCATTTCCTGGGTGCTCCGCAAATTCAATGCATAATCACTTTGTTTGACTTCGTTGATGTTTGGCACCATGTAAGTCTTGAGGCCTTTGGTTCCCTATTTTGTCACTCTGATTCTCATCAGTTGAGCTGTTATAATGATATCTGTTTTTATAAGTTATTAAATTGGAGATGCCATTTTTTACCTTTGATACATAGCGAGGTGTTCATTAACTAACTGTGGGCGGAATGCAAATGGTTCTAGACGCTCTTGTATTTTTCTTTTGGCCCTTTTGTAGTCTTATAAACTTGGTTACATGTTTCCCAACATTTCATCATAAGAGAAGGGAACAAGGTACTCTGAACTGTATCATATGGTAAGAGACAATGCATGAGAATTTTGCACTAGGAGTCAAGTGACATGGATGGCTTCTTTTTTTTTTCTTAAATTGGGGTATAGTTGCTTTACAATGTTGTGTTAGTTTCTGCCGTACAACGAAGTGAATCAGCCATATGTATACATATATCTCCTCCCTCTTGAACCTCCCTCCCACGGGCCCCCCCCCACCCATCCCACCCATCTAGGTCACCACAGAGCACCGAGCTGAGCTCCCTGTGCTATACAGCAGGTTCTCACCAGCTATCTGTTTTACACACGGTACTGTTTATATGTCAATCCCAATCTCCCAGTTCATCCCACCCTCCCTTCCCCCCTCCTTGTCCACATGTCCGTTCTCTATGTCTGTGTCTCTGCTCCTGCCCTCTATTCCCAAATAGGTTTATCTGTACCATTTTTCTACATTTCACATATATGTGTTAATATACGATATTTGTTTTTCTCTTGACATGGCTTCTTAGTGTGATCTGCCATCACCTTGCTGAAAATCTCTGGGGAATTCATTTAACCCTTTTGGCCCCAGAGCTTGCATGTAGAAAATAATTAGTGATAGTGATAGTAACTTCTAGTTTTAAATGTTGGAAAATTTATGATATAAAACACCCACCTTGTTGGCCAGACAGTTTTCGACCTCATATTTTGCAGAGTCCCCAACCACTTCCCCATCAGGTAAAATGGCATAGATGAGCAACCTAGCGACGGGAGCGATGTCTGACTCCACGGGGACTGACAGGGGAAAATGGCCTTTCACTGGAGCCCAGAGAGAATGAGAGGAAGCGGTCATGGGTTAGACAGCTCAGGGCTGAAATAACACTTTTCTGCTGTACAACGTCATTTTAGGAGCCTGGTCTGGTTGATGACTCTATTAGTAGATGTAATAGATATAAGAAACAGTAGATGTAATAAATGGATGACTATCTCTAAGAATCCTGGCTTTAAAAAAAAAAAACCGTATCAAAGCCCCCTCTTCTCTCAAAATCACATAATGATTTCTCCCCAGTTTTAAGCTTGAGTTCATCTATACAAAGTTCTGATGCTATCTAAGGATGTGGAGACATCCATTTGGCTACCATTTGATCTAGACTTTACACTAGAGAAGGGAAATAGAACTTGAAGTTGCGAGATGTAATAGTAAGAGTTTAACACATTGTATTTACCCTGATATCCTCTTTAACTTTCTATGAACCAAATATTCTATTTTTTCTTCTTAAGAGGAGTACTGAGCTCCTTTGCAACTTATTTTTTGATGCCTACATAGAATTGTTAGAAGTTGCATCAAACTTCTCTACTATAGTGCTTCTGTGTTGCTACAAAGTAGCAACAAAAGAGTAGTTCACTGATAATTTTCTTAAGGGAACTTTTAGACTCCCTTAGGATAGATGAAACCTTCAGAGGATTATATTGTTCCTGGGGAGAGTCCAATTTACCTCTTCATAAAATCATAACTATCTTCAAAAGGGAAATATGATGTAAAGATATAAATGACTCAGCACAAGACCTAACATACAGAAGACACTCCAAAGTTTTACCTTCTCTCCATTGTCTAAAACAATTTTGAAATGTCATTTTGAGAAGGAGGTCCATGACTATTTATGGTTTGAAAATTTGGAATAAGCATAAATTATGAAACAACCAAACACTTTAAATAATCTGAACAGAATAACCTGAAAGAAAAGAAAATAAATATTTGATAAAGGGTTTAAAAAAAAACATTATTGCTTTCCCCTTTCAACTTCTTTATTGGGGTTAGATGAAAATTCTCTCTCTTTATTTGAAGCTATTCCTGGTATTTCTGCAGCGTAAGGTTGCATGTGACTGAGTAGGGCAGAAATGGGGAATTATGGAAATACTCACTGTCTCCCTGGTGCACGGGCAGTACGTGAGTCCCAGATCGGACAATGCCTCCCTTTGCCATTACCTGCAAAAAAGGAAATGAAAAGGGATTTAATGTGCCGGACAGAGATCTGACCCCAAGTCTTGCTCTCTATGTGATATGCTTGTTTTATTGAGCCCCTGCCGGCAATAATTAGCCCTGAGAGAAGTCAGACTTTCAAAAGGAACATGGATAAGAGGTCAAAGGAGTGATGCCTAAAGAGCTTCATAAATCCTTGCCCACACAGGAGTTTACAGATGAGTCAAAGTAGTGGCCTTCCTTCTCACCAGGTAATAGAACACGAGCTCCTTCAGCTCCTGCAGGACCTGTCCATTCAGTACATAATGTGCTTGGACTGTCTGAGCTCGGCCGCAGGGCAGTTCACGAGGCAAGGGCTCAAGGTGGACAAAGCTCTTGCTTCGGGAGAATACAAGGTTAGCAGTGTGATAAGCTTCTTCATATTCTTCTGACAGCCACTGGTAGCCGTAACAGGGACTATGATCCTTGTGTTTGACCTAATGAATTAGAAAAACAATATTATCTTATAGATTACGTGTCATAGAGAATCAGTGTGCTCACAGAATTGCATTCGTTTAGTATCCTACCTTAACTAGTACCTAGAAATCTTGTGCTCCACACTCAAAAGTGAGAGAGGAGGGTCCCTTATTTTGTTTATCTGTATTGCAGGCCTTTACAGGGTGGAGGCTCCTTGAGTTGGTATTGAGTTTTACATTTGTGAAGAGCATAGAAGGAGGCATCCTTTGCTCTGATTAGCTTGGCTTACATTTCTTTGGCCACTTTACCTATTCAGACAGAGACACTGGAGCTATGAAACCTCACTGAGGAGACTAATCCTCAGAAAAGGAAGAATTGCATTTCAGAGAGTAGATGCCCCATTTATGATGGGTTTCAAATGGGTATTATGAATAAATGTAATATTGCAACCTGAGGGGTCTGAGAACACTTTCTGTAAATAGCATTGGTTCAAGAGTTGAGTTAGTGAAGTAGTTGAAGTCTATACTCAACTCTTAGTTATTTGCTCTTAATATAGAGTTGAGCCAGGATTTTGATGTAATTTATCTGATTCTGGAACCTACACTTAAAAAACTTGTGGTAAAAAACACAACATAAATTACCATCTTAACCGTTTTAAAATGTACGGTTTGGTAGTGTTAAGTAATATGCAGCCCATCTCCAGAATTCTTTCATCTTGCAAAACTAAGACACTGTCCCCATTAAATACCAACTCCTCATTTCTCCTTCTTCCCAACCCCTGGCAACCACCATTCTACTTTCTATTTCTATGACTTTGAGTAGTTTAGATACCTCATGCAAGTGGAGTCATACACTATTTGTTTTTTGTGACTGGCTATTTCACTTAGCATAATGTCTTCAAGGTTCGTCCACACTGTAGCCTGTGACAGGATTTCCTTCCTTTTTAAGGCTGAATACTATTCCATTGTACATATATACCACATTCTGTTTATCTGTTCATCTGTTGATGGATATTTGGGTTGCTTCCACCTCTTGGCTACTGTGAATAGTGATGTTATGAACAGGGCTGTGCAAGTATCCCTTTGAGATTCTGTTTTCAATTCTTTTGAAGGTATACTCAGCCGTTAGAATACTGGGTCACATGGTAGTTCTCATTTGGGGGGACTGCCACGCTGCTTCCCACAGCGTTTGCACGATTCATGTCGCCACACGCGAGTGCACACGTGGAACCCCCACTTTAGTCACAACACTATACTGCCTCCTTTTAACAAACTTTTTCAAAATTGACCTTGAATTGGTTTTTACTTTCTCATTTTTTGTTCCTAAGACTAAACACAACTTGGAAATGCCATCACTTTTTGGTTGCAACCTTTCTTCCAAGACTACTTCACATCATTGGTAACTTCCCTCCAAACTTACCCTGACAGTGAGGGAGGTGCCCGTGATGCTGGTGGTGTTGATGGAGAACTGCACCAGGCCGTGCTCATCAGTGGTGGCGTTGGAGTCATAGTGGGCTTCATCTGCTGTGATGAAGATGAGTTTATTTGGCATAGGGACACCTTTTCCATCCGCTAGGCGCACCTGAAGATTAAAAGCTGCAGATCAGTTACGTGGCTAATATCCAATAGGCACCAAATATTCATTTTATTACACATATTTATTGAGTGTGTCCAATATGTCAGACATGGTTCGAGGCATTGAGGCTACAGCAGTGAACAAAACAAAGTTCCTTCCATCATAGAGCATACGGTCCAGTAAAAGAAATAGCTGCTAAATAAATGCGTAATATATACTTATTTAGTGGTAATCAGTCCTAAGACGAAAAATAGTGTTAAGGGGTGGAGAATGATGGAGATAATAGAGGTGACCTGAGAAATGTATTCTGTGGATATTTTGGAAATTCTGTATATTTTATATATATATAACTTTTGGAGAGTCACAGACCACAAGAGCCATAATGAAAATTTTTAACCCATTAGTCAAATTTAATTGAGCCTCAAATACTTATTTTATAGCAGACCATTCCCTTTCTACAGATTAGTGTTCTGAGGTTTAATATTAGCAATTGCTAATATATTGTCCTGTGTGCTCCTCTAGTTTTATATATGATATCTGCTTCTTGACCTAGATTTGCAAACTTTTGGAGGGTAGGTAGATTTTATGAGGTACTTCCCATCTGAAAAATGTAAAATTGAAAAGAAGCATAGAATATTAAATAAGGGCCTAAAGTCAAATTACTGCTAATATTGAACACAGAAGATGAGTAGTTCAGTTCAGATTTTAAAGATGGTGATTTTTTTTTCTCAGTATAAGCTACTTTTGGTAGAAGGAAGCACAACCAGCAGACTTGGATTAGTATTTGTAATTGATAAACGAGATCTAAGTTTGCTAATCAAATGTCAGCTGTATGTAGGAAGACCAGGATAGGTACAAAATTCTGATTCTTTCACTTTTGGTGAGAGAGTCTTGTAATAATAGGATAGTTATTTAGCAGGAATAAAATCTCAAAAAAGTACAATATACTTCTGAGAAATTTAAAGAAGTGAACTTTCATTTTAGGAAGTGACCAAAGTTTCTGAACATGTTTGCTGTCATAACATAATCAAAACATTCTAAAATTTATTCCACTACTCTTTTGTGGAGCCTGGTCCCTCTGTCTTTTACACTCTCCACAGCTGACATCTTATAATATTTCCATTAAAAACAGGATGCACAGTAATTACACATGGAGGTACATACAACTCTCATCTCAGACTTCTGGAGTCCGAAAGCTCCATTAGCACATCTGCTTAAAACAGTAAGCAGAAAAATAACAGTAGCAGATTCTTTTGTAGATCTGAGAGAAAAAATTCATATCTTTAAAATCTGGGTATACTTTAAATAGCAGTATTTTACCCCTCTGTGTACTGTTTTTAAAATATACTTGCTAAAATAAAATAAATATATTTGAATAAGTATACTTGAATAAAATAAAATATACTTGAAAAAGAAATGTATATATAATACCATGAAAGAAACACTAGGTACAGTAGAATCTTTTATATTTCAAAATAAAAATGAAAGCCACCTACCCACCCATTTCCATACCAAGTTAATGTTAGAAGGATAATGTGATTGGCCATCAGGAATTTCGAGACGCTTGGGAAAAAATATTATAAAAATCTGAGACTGCCTGGTAAACCATGGGAAAGAGATTGAGTGACATCACGCAGGGCTGTTCCCAAAACCTTCTAATTTTGCTAGTGCTTTAGAATGGTTTTAGAGATTTGATGTACAAATTTACAGAGGAACAAATCTATTTTATGTGGTTTTATACCTTTGATTATATTAATCAACAGATAATATTAACCAGGTATAGTTTTAGCAGAGTATGTTGTGTGTATTAGGTGAGAGTACAGTTTGATTTGTGAATTGAAAAATACCTCACCTGCCCAAAGAAGGGAATCCCTCGTCTAGCGTCTGAGTCTACTTTCACAAATGAGAGTTTGGTTATGGTTCTTGTTATTTCAGTGGTCCCTTTTCCAGTTAATTCCACCTCTGAAAAAGAAGGAAAAAATAAGTTCTCTTTTGGAAGGATGCACTCCCTGAACTTATCCTACTTCCTCCCTTTCAGTTCACTGTTTGGCAAAGGAACTAAATCCATGTCCGTGTTCTTTCTCCCATACCCATGAGGTATACACACCTGTTCCTTCTTCTTGGATCTTGGCCTCCACTTCAATTTTCATTTCGAACTCTTGTCTCTTCATTTGGAAGATCTTGGTCTTTACTTGCTGAGAGAAGCAGCCCTGGCTGTTGAGCTAGGAGGGGACGAAATAAAATACAAAAACATAAGACTGGACAAATCAGTGGTCAGTTAATCTGGTGGGATTTTTTTTTTTTTGAGGCAACATAACCTAGGAATTTTGTATGATGAGAACACAGTAAATATTCTCTAGGGATTAATTATAATTACATCTCACAACAGTTTCTGGCTTATAACTGACAGGTGTATTCCTTAGTATCTGATATTCCCCAGAGTGAATGAGGTGAAGAAATGAAGAAATGCCTTAAAAATTGGGGGGTAATCTTACTGTAGCAGGCAGCTAACTCTTCACCGAAGCCTGGCTTCCCTTCCATAGTTTACAGCTGTGGCTGGGAAGCGGCTGCCCATCTGGGGACTGTGTTTCCCAGCTCCCTGGCATCTAGGTGGGGCCATGTGACAAGCTCTTGCTCATAGAAAGAGAGAAAAACGGACACCCTTCCCAGCCAAGGTGGTTAAGATTTGTATGTTTTTTTCTCCTTCCTTTACATAATTGGATGGATACTCAAGGCGGCTTTAGATACCAGGTACTGGAGATGGTTCAACTTCGATCATTCTGGGTGCTCGGTGCACCAAGGATACCCACATGGACAATTACAAGAAATAATTCCTATTGTGCTAAGTCACTGATTTTTAAAAAATGACTATAGCTAGCATAGAATTCTCTTACAGATTGGTCTCTTCCTGAGTTACCACGATGTTGTAACTCACTGCTCATCAACAGTGCCTGGGCTGTTAATCCCTGGGAGTAGTTTCCCACATACCTGCTGACTGAACTTCTCACAGACAGCATGTGATTCTCCACCAAAGCAGTTAGAAGGGTTACTGTACTTTCTGCACATGTTTATAGTCACACGTCCTGGGACAGGCTTCCCATATGTGTATCTGTCATAAGAACATTGCCAAATGGATCAAATCAGACATTGAACACCCCCATTTTCTACCTGTTTATATTTTCCCTTTAGCTATAGTATATATATATATTTTTTTTTTTAATTTTTTTTAATTTTTGGCTGTGTTGGGTCTTCGTTTCTGTGCGAGGGCTTTCTATAGTTGTGGCAAGCGGGGGCCACTCTTCATCGCGATGCGCAGGCCTCTCACTATTGCGGCCTCTCTTGTTGTGGAGCAAAGGCTTCAGACGCGCAGGCTCAGTAGCTGTGGCTCACGGGCCCAGTTGCTCCGTGGCATGTGGGATCTTCCCAGACCAGGGCTCGAACCCGTGTCCCCTGCATCGGCAGGCAGATTCTCAACCACTACGCCACCAGGGAAGCCCTATAGTATATTTTTAGACTCTGTACTTCCCTCTAATTTCTGCAGGGCTCATATAGTGTTGAGGGCAAGTAAACTAAGTAATGAACCTTCTCTTTTAGAAATTTCCAGTGCAACATGCTGGAATTTACTACAGTCTTCTTTTACCATGTCTTTTTTTTTTTTCTTAATCTCTAATTTTCAGTTTCATCTTTTAAAAAATACTTTTATTTTGCCAAAGCTACACCAGATCTTAAGAGAAAAAACAATACCAACAAAACAAAACAAAGACAAGAAATAAATGCTCTCAATTCTACCTAGGAATATAAACTATTAATATGATGGTATCTCTCCTTCCATCATCCTCTTCCTATGTGTAGCCATCTCTGCTCATGTAGACTTTTGCTTGTTTACTTTTTACAAAAATGGGATTGTGCCATAAATATGTCATTGGTAATTGCTGTGGTTTTGAGGGTATTTGTTTCCTTCCCTATTCAAAATACCCTCTATATCTATATTTGCAAGAGTACTGGTTCACCAGCTCTGTGGGATCAGGAGCTTGGTGACCTTACTCTGAGATAGTGCTGGGGCAGGGACCCAGCTGAAGGTCTTTAGGACTGGTTTCTTCACTCTGCCTGTTCTCTCTGCACTGCTACTGCTGGGCTACTGGAGATGGGAGCAATAAGATCCTAGAAACATGAATTTTCAAGGTTGGAAAAGACTGACTGTGAGATCACGTCTACTCTCATCAGTGAAAATGGCAGTTCAGAGAAGTATGTGACATGCCTTAGGTAGACAGATGAGTTAGACGAGATTTCTGTAATATGCCTATCTCTACAAATTCTGAATCTGAGCCATTTTTCCACTATGTATCCAAGGTCAAGTAAATGATCTGTTGATGATTGAGTTTAGTTTACAACCTGGTAAAGGGAAAGTCACTACCCTTCAACACTATTTCATTTGTGTGTGTATGTGTGTATGTGCATGCGCAAGTAGCTTTATTACTTTCAGAATCAATCCTACTAGCATAGCTTAGCTCTAGGAACAGTTGCCTGCCCCATGATAGTTATAATAATGTTGGAAAGGACATGAAAGAAAATAAGAAGGGAAATAGAAAAGCAACAGGAGAGGAAAGTTCTAGAGATGGGGATGCTCCCATGTATTTAAGGTATTTGTGCTGCACTGCTTCTAGACAGGCTAGTCAAAATAGCCCAAAGGGTGAGTCTCCTTTAAATAATTCCCCTCGCCAAAGATTTTTTAAAAGTATAAACTCACAGGCCACACACTGACACATTCATCTCTTCTTCCAAGATGGTGATTATCCTTGGCACTCTTACTTGCACTTCAAACTTAGGAAGCACTGTTGATTGGAGATAAAGGAAGTTGGTGATTGGTTTTCAACTTCTGGGGAATTGGTATTTCCAGGTTCTCATAACAATTCTCTACTCATATTTTAGGGCCCTGAAAAGGTAGCCCTCTTCTCCAATATATCCACCTTTCTCTCAAATGGAGATCCTGGTTGAAGGACTATGATGGATCAATGTAACCTTAATGAATTATGGGAGACTCCACTGGACTAAGAATGTTTTACATTTTTTTTCAAGATTAAAAATTGCTACAAAAAATGCTATATGACGTCCTATTCACAAATCATTGATGGTCCTCATTGGATTTAGAAGTAATTGGTTCCACTCCAAGCCTAATCTCACCCATGGGAAATAGAAAGTCATTCCAAAGAAACTCAAATTCTAGGCCCTAGAAGTTTAAATATGAAAAAACTGTTCCATGATTTTGCATAATCCATACCAAATTCCTCCACGGTGAAGGGGTGCTCTGCCATTCCACCTGATTCCTTCTGTACCACCACCTTATAGGAGCCCTGAAAGGGCTCTGATGAGAGGGGAAAGGTCAACTGCTTGAGGCCACTCTCTACCTTGAGGTTCTGCCATTGCATGATGCGATTTCCTTTAGGGTCCTGTGGACGCAGTAATTGTAATTTACAAAAGAGCCCAGAGCATGAGAGACAATAAAGGAAATCTGTGGGGACTCCTATGTTATCCACAAAGAGGTGGGGAGGGGTGGGGAAGGGAGATGACTTGGAACCATCTAGTGTTACATGAGTTTGAAGGCTTCTCCCTTAATGACAAGTTTCTGAAATATTGTAAGAATCTCTCAAATAAGAACATTTTCCCGAAGTTTATTATTTGTGTCTAATTATGGAATGTTTCACGTTGCTTACCTCAATATATACTAGTGGAATCTGAAAGACAAAAGAGAGAGAAAGAAGTTTAGAATTGTTCTCAAATATTCTCAGTTCTGATTTATAAGCAAGACAGCTTTATGCAGAATAACTTTGTCTGTAGTAAAACACAGAAAAATTCCAGATTAAGTTTTACAGAACTTTTGATTAATCCATTACAAGCAATTAATAAGTAATGTTAAGTACTTACTGGGTGTGAGCAACAAATGCATATGTGCCATTCATTAGGAATGGTATTTACTGATATTACTTAAATGCTTTTAGTATCCCAGTGAAGAACATTCCTTTGCTATGCTATTTTACAGATTGAGAAATCAACACTAATGGAATTATAAGTAACAATGTTCAGATCCAAATATTAAGGTGGGTCACAGAATTCTTAGGTAGTTCTAAGAATAAGGACGACTGGGAATAGCTCCTCTACTATCAATGCTTATTCATTTTTAAAACTAATATTTATTAAGTGCCTAACATGTGCTGTGTATCATTCTAGGTGTTATGAATACAGCAATGCACAAAAGAACAACAGATCTGCTTTCATGGAGCTTACATTCTAATAGGGATGGATACATGAGAAACACAGACATATATGAAATATATATTTTTGATATATATAGATATATATTTGAGATACATATATTTGATATATATATTTGAGATACATATATTTGATATATATATTTGAGATATAGATAGATATATAGATAGATTTGAGGTAGTGGTAAATGTCAAGAGATAAAAATAAAGCAGAGTTAAGCTGATAGAGTGAAGGGCTAGGTGTTTGATTTTAGATACAGGAGTGTAAGTGGAAACCAGGAGACCAATTTCAAGGCTATTGTAGTAGTCTTGTTTAGAGGTGATACTGGTCAGGACAAGGTCGTAGCGATTCATGTTGTAAAACATAATCTGGATATATTTTAAACTAACATGATTTTCTGATGAAATGGATGTGGGTGAGACGTAGGATTATGCCTTAATCCTTTGCCTGAGGGGCTAGAAGAAAAGAGTTGCTTCTTTCCCTCCCATCCCTTTCCCTTCTTCACCCCCTAGCAAAGATGGGTTTGATCAGGGTCAGCAGGGAATTGCAAACTCTATGGCAAGGGAAAGAGAACACTTTTAAGAGGGGAAAAGGAAGCTGGGGGCGGAGGGGCTATAGTCAACAGAGTCCCTGGCTTTTCATTGAAAATTGCCTCTTTCTGAGATAAGAAAATGTGGTTGAGGACTAGATCTAGGAAAGAAAAATTAAGACTTTGGTTTCTTGTCTACATTAAAATTGAGAGTGTTAGTCTTGAGGAACAAACATTGATTACACTCTCCTTCCTTTATAGGAGAGGTTTTGTGTTTAGAAAAAGTTTGAATCTTTGAGAAGTCATTTAAACCTAAGTTTTTTGATGGTTTATTTATTATATCATGTATCTTTCTAGTTTGGCTAATTGAGAATTTTCTAAAGAGTAAGTTTGTGTGACAACTAAGTATCAGTACCAAGAAAGAATCAGCTGCTCTCTGGACCCAGAATACTGTTTTAAATGAGGATCTTGCACTATGGCAATCCCAGAAAATACTGCTATCAGTACCAGATTCTTCCTCTCCCTGGTTCTCCCCCAACACCAGAAACAAACTCTCAGCCTGTTTATATAGATAATAATAATTCTAGATCGATATTAGGACACTTACCAACTCATTCAGGGGGTGAAAATTTTCATCCAACAAGACAACACGAAATTTCACTGAAACAGAAATATTTTTCATGAGTCCCAGAAACCTTAAGCCAGGCCTATAGGCTAGTAAGACAGACTATAAAGGAACCAGGATTCCTTTGACCGGGGAATACACAGGGGAGGAAGATCTTTCTTTTTTTGAAGTTGTCCTGACCATAAGCCTTTTTGTACCTGTCTGCCCTGGTTTGTAGATAGGTTTGTCTGTCTGGACAATGACCAGACTCTCTTCATTTTTAACCAGCACTGTGGTCCGCTTCTTGAATTCTTGGGTTGGTCCTTTCACTTGGATAGTGAGGAACATTACCTCCTCATTGGATGGAGCTCTTGGGATCTGAAATATAGGAGAGATCCTGAGAACCCGCTCATCTGCCAAGTTTCCTCCTCGAGTCCCTGTCGCACTTCTCCCTGGGGATCTTGTCCCTTTTACTTAATTTCACTCTCTCATTCTCATCAGGGAAATTTGGCATGGACAGCAATTCACAGACAGAATGACTTCTGTCATTTACAAATGGGAAGACAGAACACAGGATGGAGGAAAATACATCAGTGAGAGAGGTCATAAATGATACATCTCCTTATAGATCAGCCAATACAGGTTTTTAAAAAATATTTTTGCTTTCTTTATTTACTTATTTTTAAATTTTTATTTTATGTTGGAGTAGAGTTGATTAACAATGTTGTGTTAGTTTCGGGGGTACAGCAAGGTGATTCAGTTATACACATACATGTATCCATTCATTTTCAAATTCTTTTTCCATTGAGGTTATTACAGGATATTGAGCAGAGTTCCCTGTGCTATACAATAGGTCCTTGTTGGTTATCTATTTTAAATATAGCAGTGTGTACACGTCAATCCCAAACTCTCAATCTATCCTCCTCCCCACCCTTCCCCCGATAACCATAAGTTTGTCTCTAAGTCTGTGAGTCTGTTTCTGTTTTGTAAATAAGTTCATTTGTATCAATTTTTTTTAGATTCTGCATATAAGCAATATCATATGATATTTGTCTTTCTCTGTCTGACTTACTTCACTTAGTATGATAATCTCCAGGTCCATCCATGTTGCTGCAAATCAGCTAATACAGTTGTTTTTTTTCTTTCATAATTGAGATGTTTTATTGGTTGTTTTGAGGATCAGTACACAGACATTTCAATTTGTACACAATTCTTAACATACATACCAAAAATCTAAAAAATCATGTACTTGTGATTCTTTTCTGAACAGTTATTCCAGTGACTTTCCAGCTTAAAATTTGGAGGCAAATTTTCCTTGACAGGCTATCGAGTACCAATATCTTCAAATATTGATATGCTGTTACATCGTAAGTCCCACTAATTCACAATTTAATATCATATACACTACATACCCAAACTGTCAATCGTTCACAGCACATTAACAAAGTTACTAGAAGAACTGGACTACCATGACCAAAGATGTTACAGAGTGCACAAAATTCTGACCAGGAGAGCCAAGATCAAGGGGTGAGCGCTTTGCTTTAGGAAATAATTCTACCGAAAACAACATGGGAAGAGAAGTAATTTAAAGTGTTCAAGACATTAAATGCACAACTGACTCCAAACTGCCATTTAGTATGCTTTGTATTATAGGATATAAAATATCCCCCCATCTGTGGAATGTTAAGCTGGCACCCAAGACAATGCCTGCCACATTCAATATCCCACTATTTTCTGGTTGTACCCAAAAATAAACAACCAGCAAATGATTTCACCTCTTAAAAAAAGCATTTACACTTAAAAAATGGGATGAGGTAGGATTCCCTCCTTTTAAAAAATGTTTCTAAAGCTACTAAATAGCTTGCATTTACAAAATAGTTGATAAAAATATTCCTCTGTATTGTACAAGAAGGGAGACAGGGACCACTGTAGGACCAAGTGTGTGATATTCATTAGACTTGGCTTCTTTCTCTCCTGCTTCATCAGAGGCTGGGCTCTCCTCGTTTTTAGTTTCTCCGTTTTCTGCAGGTAAGTCTTCTTTTGTCTCTTGGTTAGCCACTTCGGCCTGTTTTCCCTTTGCTCCCCTTTTCCTTTTCGTTTGCACTTTTTTGTCTGAAGATTTATCCTTTCCTGCCGCTTTTTTGGCTTCGTTTCCACTTTTGCAGGAGCCGGTTTCGCTGACAGCCTCGCCGGTCTCCTCGTGGGCTCCTGCTTCGCCGCCCCTTCGGCGGAGCTGACCTTCCTCTTGGCCATGGTGGCGGCGGGGCTGGCGCGTGCCGGGGGGCCTGCGAGCCGCGCACGCCCAGAGCCTTCGCGAAGCTGGGCTGCCGGGCCGCTGCCGCCCCTCCCGCCGCCCGAGCTCGCTAATACAGTTTTGATTCACTTATACACTGAACTTTACCAAACTGATGTTATGTGGTAAAAGAGCATGGTAGAAGCATCTCTTAAGGCTATGAGAAAGGAAACTGCAACGTATTATTGGCTGTATGCTGTAAGGATTCTATATATGGGCAACGCTGGAGAGCTCTTGGATAGTCACTCATGGTAATTTCTACAAGTTCACTCTTAGAAAGAGTATGGGGTGATGTGTTCCTGTCAGCCCACTACTGGGGCTTATGTGAAACACTGGCCTAGTTTTCTTTGTTAGTATTTTTTCCATTTTAATTTTCAGGAGAACTCAGATTTTCCCTTTGTCTAGTGCATACTGCTTTTTTTTTTTTTTTTTTTTTTTCTGGCTAATAGGAATTTTCTCTAATCATTAGGTTGATTTTAATATCTCTATAAATATTGGTCTACCAATATTTATATTGGAAATTCATGCATTGCTTCTTAATTTCTACACTTAGTCGCTACATTTAGATTCCTTCCTGAAGTCCACGCCAGCCTCTCAAAGTCTTCCCTTGACTGAATTCTGGTTGCCTATCTTCCTGACCAATAGAAACAAGTATTTTCAGTCAAACAGCCGTACTCACAGTGAAGGAGACACAGTGGAATAAGTCTTCCTCTGCCACCACATCAGGAAAGAGGCTTCTGTTCTCTCTGAGGGACTCCAAGGAGGCGCTTACGGTCACCGTCTCATTCAGGTGCCTCAGAAGGAGGCAGCCCTTCTCAGGAGTCCCGGTGTGGAGCAGGGAGGGGACCAGCACCATGTACTGCCTGGGGATGGGGGAATCCAGTTAGAGGAGAGTGTAGGAGGCGAGGCATTATTATCAGCAGCACTATCTTCCGCCATAATTCTTGTTACTATCGTTAGTTCTATGCCAAGAGGAGACATGTTGATAAGCATGAAATTGATCTCTGCCGTTGGAGGGCATGCATGAGAATTACTCCCCTTTCCATCGTCAGTGCCGTGGCAGTGAACATTTTACTTGAAGTGAGCCTTTAAGAGGTTAACATTTGCAGGTATACCTCACTTTAAAGAACCCAAATATCAGTCTGTGAGCATCTGAATTCAAATAAAAATATACTAATTATGTATATTTATGCTGTAAATCTATTTTACATTAGGGTTGCTGTAAAAAGCAAGCACGTTCTCATGTGGAACACTACAGAAACCAATCCACTTACAGAACATATATATATATATATATATATATATATATATATATATATATATATATATAAACAAGCCTGTAAAAATGGAATGGCAAGTTCTTGCTTTCCACTTTACAGATATGGACTCTGAGGCTTAAAGAGAGTCCTTAGTTTAAAGTCTCAGTGTGTTAAGCAACTAATGAAATCTTAGTGTGTTACCTAACCCTGGATGTTTGCATATTAAATATTTGCCTTTCAACTCAGGGTAGACAAAAATGGTCTACTCAAGAATGGTCTTCTAGAGATTGAATCTGGGGTCCTCACGAACAGAACAGAAACTTTCTCAATAGTCTCATATATAATTTTATAGACACTCGAGTTTTCAAACATTTTTGCTCACAGAATTCCTAACTATTTTTAGACACTATGCCCTCCTTACATATATTCAAGTAAACATCTGTTTTTTTATCACAAGTTTAAACAATAGCAAAATATATTATTTTTGATGACATTTTAAATTAAAACTTACATTACTTTTTTGTACGTCTCCCATGGAATCTTAAATATCATAGTGATAAGATATCCAGTATGATCTATTTAAAAAATACACCAAAATGTTCTTTTTGTAATGATCAGAAATTTAGCATCTTTCCCCCTTTTCCTCCTTGAATTTGAATTTTCATGCCATTTACCACACAGAAGTTTGTCCTAACATTTCTATGCTTCAAAATATTTTATGGATCACTCTTCCTTCTTTGTTTATATATATATGTGTATATATATATATACATACACATGCATATGTTATATACACATATATATGAAATATTATATGTGGGTATATAAATTTAACTTTAACTCTTCTTTTAAATTTAATGTGACCTTAAAGTTGTAAATGTTAAACATTTTCTTCTGGATTGAATTGTTTTCAAAAGTCTTATTAGTATACAACTGATCAAAACAAAATAAATATATTACAAATTATGATTCATATTTATTATATATAAAATCAAAATACTTTTAAAGTACATCTTTAATGAAAATGAAGAGTTGTTCTTATGTATCCATGGATGGATATTCCTTACTGCAAGAATTAAATAAGGTCTAACGTTAACTGTGTTGCTGTTTTTGGTTTGTGCAGATATAAGTGCCATGAAAAATTGTTCACATAAAAGTAAATAGATGACAGATGAAACAATTGTATCATTTTTACCAGTTCTTGTAACTCCTTCTGCATTACATGCCAAAGATCACACAGTGCCCTATTATCAAGAATTGCTTCTAATTATCAGCTGGTATTTCCCTTAGATCTTCCTTCAATTTTGTTGAAACAAAGAATTCGTCACCATAAGATCTGCAAAAGGATTTTTTTCTCCTGTCATTAGAGTCCTTTGCTTTCTCAACATCAACATCGGTATTTCAAATTGCTCCTTTATTTGGCACCCTAGAGATTTTTATACTCCAGGACAGTGTTCCACAGTAAAATCTGATTGAGGGAGGTTTGTCTTTCTCTTTTAAAGTGAAAGATAGGAAATTAAGAAAGGGGAGATAAGAAAGGATAAATAGCATGGTCTCAAGCAGATCAATATGAATGTGAGGATCTGAAAATTGATTCCTTTAAAAGTATCAATTTCCAATGCCCTTTAGAAACCCTTTGTATATCGCCAGAGAATTTAGAGATTCAGAGATTCAGAGATCCAGAGAGTTGGAGAAAAATGGTTAAGAATAAGTGAAGACTGAATAAACCAGATTTGTAAAATCTCATCATTGTAAGACACCTTAAAGATAAGAAGGTGACAGTTCCATAGGGAAGACAAATGAATGATAAGAAGGATTTGAAATAAAGGAAAGGACTCTTCAAGTTTATGCTCTATGTGAAACTCACGGTATTCCAGAGACTGAGGCATCTGTAGGCAGGAAGACCAGAAGAAGGAGAGTAAGACTTGGATGGAGAAGTTTGTTCTTCCCCATGCTGTAGGGAGAAGGGACCAGAGGAGACCAGACTGTATTGTGCCTTTCTCCCTGCAGCTGGTCTGGTCCCAAACATTCCTCAGAGCAACTAGGCTTTATGCTGTTCTCTGTGTAAACAGGAAGTTCCACCCACACAAGGTGTCTAAACAGAGTAGAGGTCTTTGAACATTCTCTGAAAGGGTCATTGCTCTCAGGGACTTAATTACAGTCAAGGTTAATTCCTGGTGGGCTAAATAGGATTCCTGGAGGGATAAAATCCACATTCCCATTAGTGCTCACTTTCCCTGGGTTTTACCGTAAAGCAGCTAATCGGCTTTTCAACCCCTTCTCTCTCTTACTCCCTCCTTCCCACTTCCCCATAGTGCCTTTTATGGCTTTCCTCACATCTCTTGCATGAATAGCTGGCAGGGGAAGCTATAATTTAAGCAACACAGGACAGGCTTAAAATAGATATTTCACTACAAGTCAGTCTGCCTGCAAGTCCTCCATCAGATATGTCTACCTCAAATGTTGAAGCAGTTTCAGAATTTAGCAGTCCTCTATGGAAAAGATATTGGGTTAAAAGAATAGCTTTTTGACCTTGGGGATATTACTGGATTGCAGATAAAGAGCTAGGTTCTGGAAGAATGATAATAGAAATATTTTCCTCTATTAAGGAAGTGAAAAGATGAAAGGAGAAGTAGCAGGACCTCAAAAACAAGCTTTGACTTACTGTGCCTACCAAAGATACCAATTGCCTTTACCATCTACTATACAAACACATTTTGTTACTGCCTTCTAAATGTGCAACTCCCCTTCAATCTTTAATCATATTAACTATTTTATTCATCCATCCATCCATCCATCCATCCATCCACCCATCCATTCATCCATTCATTCATCCAACTGTTTGATTGTTTTGTAAGTGTTTATTGAGCCTAGTTGGTCTAGGAATCATACAAAATCATGGAGATGGAATGATCAAATATGTAGAAACAGATTGCACATTCTTGCAGGTGTAAAAGCAGACAAATAAGCAATAAAAATGCAGTAGCCAGACATTATTATTGGAGAAGTTCAGGATGCTCTGGGAGCACTGGACAGGGAGACACAATTCAAACCTGGGCCTTGGAAAGGAAATCTAAGGTAAAGCAAAATGTAAATCAAGTTCTAGAGTGTGGGTGGTGGTTAGCCAGAGGGAAGTAGGAGATGAAAAGTGCATTCTAAGCACATAAGGAATGACATAAACAAAGGCACAGGAGGTAAAAACCATCATGAAATTTTGGTAAAATGAAGTGTTTGGTATGAAGAAAATGCCTGTACACTTAGAACAGTGGTGAAGCAAGCTTGCTTCAAATAAAAAAGGAACTTGTTGGTACTACTAGGGTATTTGGGGAGTAATCAGTGAAGTGACTTCCCCAGATTTGTTTCTTGGAAAGATCACATTTACTGAAATTTGGAAGACTGATTGGAAGGAGGCAATCCAGGAGGCAGGGTAGGAGTTGCACAATTATATGGGTGAGAAATGATGATATTTTGAGCTAGGGTGTTCATAATGAGATTGGATAGAGGTTGACAGATTTATATCATATTTAAGAGGTAAAATTATAGTACACAGTGAATACATGCATGTGATGGGTAAAGGAGAATGTGCTTTTCAGTTTTCCTGGTTGGTCACTGAGTGATCTGTGTTGCCTTTAACTGGTTGAATGAAACACAGGAAACAGGGTGGGAAGAGAAGGAGAACAGAGGCCTGAGGGTTGGGAAGAGAAAGAGTCTAGTTTTAGAAAGCGCTTGTGGGATAGTCCAGTAATAATATTCGTAGGGAGTTTAACATTTGTATCTAGAGCTTAAGGCAGTGTGATCTAATAAAAATATAAGGTGAGCCTCCTATGTAATTTTACATTTTCCAGTAGCCACATTGAAAAACAAAAAGAAACAGATTAAATTAATTTTAATAATATAATTTACTTACCTCAGTATTGCCCAAACATTATCATTTCAACATTTAATCAATATAAAAATTGTTAATGAGATACTTTAAATTCTTTTTTCATACTAAGTCTTTGAAATCTAGTGTGAATTCTACACTTACAACACATATTAATTTAGACTAGCCACATTTCAAAAGCTCAATAGCCCATATGGCTACTGGTTATCAGATTAGACATGGCAGGTTTAAAGCAATGTTTTTCAAATTATGGGTCACCATCTATAGTGAGTTATAATGTCATGATCAGTGAGTTATGACCAAGGGTTTTAAAAATGTAATAGAATACAATAAAATGGAAAACACAGTGTACCAAACAGAATAAGTGAAACTACTGATTTTGGAAATATTCGTTTCAATGTTGTGCAGCAGAGACTTTGGTTGTGTCCTATTACCCCTTCTCCAATTCTGTCTTTAATACTAGAACACCTGCGTTTTCTCTGGGCACAAACTGCCTCACTGAAAACTTTCATTTCCTAGCCTTCTCCTTTAAGGCTGGGCATGGTATATGGCTAAATTCTGGTGATTGGAATGTGAGTGCAAGTGATGTATGCAACTTTCAGTTCATGATTTAAAAAGGAAGGGCTAGGTTCTGTGCCTCCCTTTGCTTCCTACCACTGGCTGGAATGTGGACGTGTGGACAGTTGTCCAATCTTCCATTGTAGGTAATAAGATGGAAGCCATGTGTCAAGGGAGGCAGAACAACAAGCAAGACATAGACTGAAGAGGGAGGGGATATTGGGATGTATGTATACGTAGAGCTGATTCACTTTGTTATACAGCAGCAACTAACACACCATTGTAAAGCAACTATACTCCAACAAAGATGTTAAAAAAAAAAAAAAAAAAAGAAGGCATAGACTGAATCCCTGAATCATCCAAAGGCCATTTTAGCTTGGACTTTCATGTAAGAGAAAAACACTTTCTCTTCTTTAAAATCCTTTGCATTTTGAGATATCTTTGTTCAAGCAGTAAAACTTGTATCCTAACTAATATAATTTCTCTTTCTTTATTACTATCTCTATCATCTCTATCTTTAACTATGAGTGTTCTGAGTCACAATGTAAAGGTTACATTGTGAAAATGTGATTTCAGTGTTACATTGCAAACTGTCTGATGAAAGTATACAAAATTCTGTTTTTTTTTTAGAATGCTTTATTTTTTTCTTAATTAATTAATTAATTAATTTTGGCTGCTTGGGTCTTCGTTGCTGTGTGCGGGCCCTCTCTACTTGCAGTTAGCGGGGGCCACTCTTCGTTGTGGTGCGCGGGCTTCTCACTGCAGTGGCTTCTCTTGTTGCAGAGCATGGACTCTAGGCTCACAGGCTTCAGTAGTTATGGCACACAGGCTCAGTAGTTGTGGCTTGCAGGCTCTAGAGCGCGGGCTCAGTAGTTGTGGCGCATGGGCCTAGTTGCTCCGCACCATGTGGGATCTTCCCAGACCAGGGCTCAAACCCATGTCCCCTGCATTGGCAGGCGGATTCCTAACCACTGCGCCACCAGGGAAGCCCCAAAATTCTTATTGTAGGTTAAAGTTAAAGCAATCTGAACACCACTAGTTTACTGAGATCTGGCCTATTTGTACAGATTAGAGATTTATCAGCTTATAGGGAGAGCTGATGCCATGGAAATAGATAATACGGGATGAAAATGGAAAATAGTCCAGGACAGAGCTAGGCAAGGGCACCCAAATGGAACCCGAATGGCTAGACTGAGAGAAACACAGGAGAGTGTGGGATCTCTGAGTCCCAAAGAAGGGACATTTTAAGAAAATAGTCAAGAGAAGGCTTTTACTAGTCAGAGTGATTGGGGCTTTATGCCGACACATCAGTGTTAATAGCATACAAAATTGAAAAAAATCATTTCAAAAGTTTGCATGATTTTATAATACATTGATTCAAAACATAACAGAAATTAAACAGTTTTTAAGAAACTAGAAATAATAACACTTATTTGCAAGGTTAATTACTTAAAGAAATAATTAATAGCATTCATTTGGTGCCTTATCAAAAATTACAAAGAGCATCTGTAAAGATTACTGCTGAATCCCTGGCTATTCATGTCAAATGCCACTGTGAAATCAAATAATAGATCGAATGATCTTTTTTTTTTTTTTTTTTTTTTGCTGAATTGAGGGACAAGAAGAATATGGGACCCAGCTTTAAGGGTCTGTGTGGAGCAGAGCCTGACTGCAGCTCCAGGGGGAGTGAGGGGGAGGTTCCTGAGTTTACGTGAAGGGAAAGAGAATGATAGGGCAGTACTCAGCAGAGATGTCGGGCTGAGAGGGAGGTTTCTTTAAGAGGAGAGAGACTTGAACAAGTTTAAATGCAATGTTGCTTCTGTAAATGCTGAGGATCAAATAGAAGGGAGAGGTTGAACACTGTGAGTGAGAAGTGATAGTCCCAAGAGAGAGAACTTTGAGGTTGCGTGAGGTGGACGTATTAAGTAAGTGGATGGCAGAATTATCCTCAGGAGAAGCGACACCACTTAAGTCTAATCGCAGATAAAGAGGAACGTTTTATCTAAAATGCTCCCTTCACGAAGACAGAGCTTTCTCTTCTTGGGAAGACAGAAAATGAGCTTGAGGGGGGAAAAAATGACTGGATCAGTTGTCAGGGTACCTGAGTCCTAGTTCTGACTCATTATAAGGTCCTGGGTAACTCATTTCACTGCTCTGAGCCTCAGCTTCCTCACCGATAAATATGGGGTTAATAACATCTGTCCTGTCAGCTCCAAGGGGTGCTTTTATACAAGATGCTATATGGAACAGTTTTAAAAACTGTGAACCTTACTGTACCAGTCAAAATTAATATTTATACTTTGAATCTTAATGACTGAGAAAGAGGTCTATTTCATCTGCCTGCTGTGGGCTTTGATATAGGGCAGCATCCAAATAAAGAAAGTTAGGTTACCTGCATAACAAGTCCTTGACAGAAATGATAGCACACAACTTGGACAAGTTCTGTACAGTTTTGAAGCATTTAGCAAATAATTACTGTTAGAAAGCTGAGGTAAAGGGTTAAGAGAAAAAAGAAGGTAAGGGAAAGAAGGAAGGCAGTTTATGGAAAAGAAAGTAAGGGAGCAAAATGCAGGAAAAAGCCGTTTAAATAAAACAAAGGAGAATCATTTGGGAATTGAGAAAAAAGATTAGGAGGTATTGGGCCTTAACAAAAATAAACAGAAAAAAATGTTTCCCCTGTATTGCTGTAGTGCTTGCTGGGGACTGAATGTCGTTTCTCTAATGGTACCACTGGTTACACATACGCTACCCGTAGTTCCTGAGAAGTGATAATGAAGGACATTTCAGCTGGTTACATATTAACCACTTTCAAAAATCAGAAAGCTCAGTTACTGGCATACCACATTCGCTCTATCAGACAGTATACTTGCTTTACCTTTCCGTAAATATCTAGGGCAAACTTGGAGTTAGGGCAACGTGTTATCTACAGAGATGTTCTCAAAGATCAGAGTGTTTCTCATTTGTGTTATCTCAATGCTCCTTTCTAATTTTTAATGAGAAAAAATATTTGAATGTACAAAGATAAAAAGCATAACAAATCCTCAGATCGTTTCTAAACAATATTCTTGCCATAGTTTCTCAAAATTATCAAAATTTTAGTGTGTTATCTTTTAAATGTTTTTTGTTTTGTTTTTTTTTTAAATTTATTTAAATTTATTATTTTTTAAGATTGATCTGATGACTCTCAAGTTTTATTTATCTATTTTGGCCATGCTGTGCAGCATGCGGGATCTTATTTCCCTGACCAGGGATCGAACCCGTGCCCCCTACCGTGGAAGCGTGGAGTCTTAACCACTGGACCGCCAGGGAAGTCCCTAGTGTGTTATCTTTTAAATTAAACTCCACTTGTTCCTTTAGGTTTCTAAAGAGTACTGATATTCACAAATCTAATCTATTTTACTAGACCCTACATTGTGATGCAGAGGAATTAGTGCCTGAATTAAAACAATTTATTACAAACAGTAGAATTCAATGTCTGTCCTTACATATACATACTTTGGGGCATGTAGAAGTATTTTTGTATGATGAACCTGTGCTATAAATTTGCTATGTCAAAGAGTAAACACATTTAAAACTTTTATAGTACTGTTACATCACCTTTCTAAAATGTATCTGCCAGAAATAGAGACACAGACATAGAGAACAAACATATGTACACCAAGGGGGGAAAGGGGGAGCGGGATGAATTGGGAGCTTGAGATTGACATATATACACTAATATGTATAAAATAGATAACTAATGAGAACCTGCTGTATAGCACAGGGAACTCTACTTAATGCTCTGTGGTGACTTAAATGAGAAGGAAATCCAAAAAAGGAGGGATATATGTATACATAGAGCTGATTCACTTTGCAGTACAGCAGAAACTAACACAACATTATAAAGCAAATATACCCCAATAAACAAATAAAATAAAATAAAATAACTCTGCCAATTATCTTCTACCAGCAATGTCTAAAACTGCATTTTTCCTATGCCTTTAAAAAATTTCCCAATCTGATAGGGAGTGGTGCATGACATATATTTTTCTTTTTCAAATTTATGATTACTAGTGATGTATCATTGTTACTTGTAGGAACTCTGTTGCTTGTATTGTAACTTTGTCTTGGGGTTTTATTTTCTGATTAGGAAGTCCTTTTGTACCCCCAAATTGTAAAACTGTGCTACGTGTTTTTCCTAATTTAAATATTTGTGCTTCATATTTTTATCTCTAACTCTATACAGTTTATTTTTGAATATGAGACTAGGTAGGGAATATGTTTCAGGGTGAGTTTTCCTTTGGTGAATGAAAACTGTGTGTGTGAGTGTGTGTGTGTGTGCATGCACACACGCATAGGGTTGTTCCATGACTCTTTATGAACCCACTTTGTTCTCTGTGACTCTCATGTTCACTCTGGAACTTTTCAGTGTCAGAACTTTTGTTTTAGAGAGTTATATTTAGTCTGGGAGCAAACAATGGAATCAGATTTTAATAGGAAAAGATAAAATTATTTGTCAAGTTTTATTTAATTACTTAGATGATAATGATGATATTGACAACAACAGTAATGATAGCTCGTAATTACATAGTACTTACTATTTATATGACTGTGCTGAGTAATGTTCTAAGAGCTTTAGATGCTCTAATTTATTTGATTTTTGTTATGCCCAAATGTTGTTGAATCGCAGGTTTTAAAATAACACACAATTTCTAGTAATATAAAATTTTGTAAGAAAAATTATGGAATATATTTTGTAAGATACTATTAAAGCTGTTAAGTTTTAAATGGTATTGCTTTTTAAATTCATGTGTTTTCATAGCAAGTTATAAACACACAATCTCCTATTACTTCATTTGAAATAATCAAGTGTAATATGAGGTAAAATTGTTATTTATGAAGCAAAAGGTATGAAATCAGGGAGTGTGATACCTCTAGCTTTGTTCTTTTTTCTCGGGATTGCTCTAGCTGGTCTGGGTCTTTTGTGGTTCCATATAAATTTTAGAATGTTTTTGTTCTATTTCTGTGAAAAATGTTCTTGCGATTTTGATAAGGATTGCACTGAATCTGCAGGTTGCTTTAGATAATATGGACATTTTAGCAATATTAATTCTTCCAATCCACGAGCATGGAATATCTTTGCATTTCTTTATGTCTTCTTTAATTTCTTTTATCAACGTCATATAATTTTCAGTTTACAGGTCTTTCACCTCCTTGATTTAATTTATTACTAGGTATTTTATTCTTTTTGTTGCAATTGTAAATGGGATTGTTTTCTTAATTTTCTGGCTCATTTCTGCTAGCTCATTGTTATCATGTAGATAAGCAACAGATTTTTGTATGTTGATTTTGTACTCTGCAACTTTACTGTATTTATTATTTCTAATAGCTTTTTTTGGTGGAATCTTTAGGGTTTTCTGTATATAAAATCATGTCATCCTTAAATAGTGATAGTTTTATTCTTCTTTCCAATTTGGATGCCTTTATTTCTTTTTCTTGCCTAATTGCTCTGGCTAGGACTTCCAATACTATGTTCCGTAAGAGTGGCAAGGAGTCTTATAGTGTTCAAGGAGCAGGGTGTGATCAGCTGGTGGGCATTCTTCTGATTGGTTGGTGGTGAGGTAATTGGGAGTCAACATCATCAACCTTCTGGTTCCAATCAGTCTGGAGTCTACATGCTTTGTGGGCAGCACACAGTTAACTTCTTTCACCTGGTGGGGGTTTCAGTATCTGCAAAAAGCTCAAAGGACATGGCTCAGAATATTATCTACAGTCCTTGAGGAAGAACTAAAAGTCCTTGACTTTGTTTAATGGCTAAAGTATTATTATTTTGTCTTGCTTGACTGTTTTCCTTTCTGCATTTTCTTATTTCTCTGATTAAATTTATTCTTTGACTAAAGTTTTTCTACAGACAAAAGGCAGGTAGAGGACATGGGTGGGGGTCTATTCTGGGAAGGCCTCATAGGGTCCTGCTCAGTTACATGAATTGAATGAGTTAAAGAATGTGCAAGTTTTTGGTAAACTTAAAGCGCTACATAATGTTGGTGTGAACTCCTTTTGTTGTAGATGGCAATTTACGGAGCTCCCCTCTTTCCATAGAAGTGGGTGCCTAAAAGTCATGACTGTACCTTGATCATGTCTATCTGACCACGGTGTATCAGAGTAGGGGTGGACGCCTGACCCAAACAGGGCTATATGGATTCTCCATCTTGAAATTTGAATTTGGACCAAAAGATGACTGTTCTGGCCTTGCTGATCTAATGTAAGGATATTAGAAACCTAGGAAGCTTTAGGGCAGCTGTATTCTATTGGGTTGGCCGAAGAGTTCATTTCTTTTTTTCTGTAAGATGGCTCTAGTAGCGCTTAGTTGTCTTTAACTTCATTCGAAACAATTTTGTTAGATTGTATTGTGACAGCTGTCATAACAGCGTGCATTTAAAAAAAAACATCAAAATTGGTGAATTTTTGTGTAGCCATTTTAATATTGAAGATGAAAAAAAAAGCAACATTTTTGGCATATTATGCTTTATTATTTCAAGAAAGGTAAAAATGAAACTGAAACACAAAAAAAGATTTGTGCAGTGTTTCATGATTCAGTCTTGGTAGGTTGTATGTCTAGAAATTTCTCTGTTTCTTCTAGATTGTCCAATTTTTTGGTTTATAATTGCTCGTAATAATATCTTAAAATCTTTTTTATTTGTGAGGATAATTGTAATATCTTCTCTTTCATTTCTGATTGTATGAATACTCTCTTTTTTTCTTAGTCTGGTTGAGGGTTTGTCAATTTTATCTTTTCAAAAACACAACTCTTAGTTTCATTGATTTTTAAAATTGTTTTTCTTTTCTCTATTTCAGTTATTCCTTCTCTAATTTTTATGATATTCTTCTGCTAATTATGGGTTTAGTTTATTCTTCATTTTCTGGTTCCTTGAAGTGTAAAGCTAGATTGTTTATCTGATGACTTTCTTCTTTTATATCATAGGCATTTATTCCCATAAATTTCTCTCTTAGTATGGCTATTGCGGCATCCCTTAAGTTTTGGTATGTTGTATTTCATTTTTGTTTGTCTTGAGATAGTTTTCAATTTCCCTTGGATTTCTTTTTTGACCCAATGGTTGTTAAAAAGTGTGTAGTTGGGACTTCCCTGGTGGCACAGTGGTTAAGAATCCACCTGCTAATGCAGGGGACACAGGTTCGAGCCCTGGTCCGGGAAGATCCCACATGCTGCGGAGCAACTAAGCCCGTGCGCCACAGCTACTGAGCCTGTGCTCTAGAGCCCACGAGCCACAACTACTGAGCCTGTGTGCTGCAACTACTGAAGCACGGGAGCCTAGAGCCCATGCTCTGCAACAAGAGAAGCCACTGCAGTGAGAAGCCCGCTCACTGTAACAAAGAGTAGCCCCCGCTTGCCGCAACCAGAGAAAACCCGTACACAGCAACACAGACCCAACGCAGCCAAAATATAAATAAATAAATAAATAAAATTTATTTTTAAATGTGTGTTGTTTTATTTCCATGTATTTGTGAATTTTTCCATTTTCTTTCTATTGTTGATTTTTTGTTTCATTCCATTGTGATTGGAAAAGGTACTTCTTAAATTTGTTGAGTTGTTTTGCAACCTCGTATGAGATCTATCCTCCATCTTTGAGAATGTGCCACGTGCACCTGAGAGGAATGAGTTGCACGGTATTTTTTTTTTTTTTTTGCCCTGAGCACCCATGGCAGTTTTATTTATTTATTTAAATTTTTATTTTATATTGGAGTATAGTTGATTAACATGTTGTGTTAGTTTCAGGTATACAGCAAAGAGATTCAGTTATACATATGCATTTATCTTCTGCATGTGTCTTTTAGGCCCAATTAGTTTATGGTGTTGCTCAATTCTGCTGTTTCCCTCTTGATTTTCTATCTGGATGATCTGTCCATTTTAGGGGGTGGAGTATTGAATTATCCTGTTATTATTGTATTGCTGTCTGTTTCTCTGTTTAGTTTTCTCAATGTTTGCTTTATGTACTTAGGTTCTCTGATGTTGGGTGCACATATATTTTAATCATTATATCTTACTGTGAATTGACACTCATCATTTTAGAATGACCTTCTTTGTCTCTTAAGACAGTTTTTAGCTTAAAATCTATTTTGTCTGATATATAGCCACCTCTGAGGTTTTTGATTAGTATTTGCATGAAACTTCCTTGTCCACCCCTTAACTTTTAACCTTTGTATGTCTTTAAATCTAAAGTGAGTCTTTTGTAGACAGTATACAGTTGGGTTTTGTTTTTTAATCCTTTCAACCACTCTATGACTTTTGACTGAAGAGTTTAGTCCATTTACATATAGAGTAGTTACTGATAGGTAAGGACTTACTATTGCCATTTTGTTTATTCTTGTCTATTTTGTATTTCTCTTGTTCCTCTCGTTGTCTTTCTTTGTGGTTTGATGATTTTTTGTGGTGGAATACTTTGATTCATTTCTCTTTATCTTTTTATATACCTACTGTATTGTTTTTGTTTTTGTTGTTACTGTGAGGCTTGCATTAAATGTTTTATAGGTATAGCAGTCTGTTTTAAGCTAATTAACAACTTAACTGCAATCACGTAGTCTACACTTTAATCCCGCTCACATGGTATGTAATTCATGTCAGAGTTTACTTTTTTCTATATTGTGTATCCATTAAGAAATCTGTGGTTATAGTTATTCTGCTACTATAGTTATGCTTTTAATGTATATACTAGGGTTAAAAGTGATTTATGTGCCACCATTACAGTATTACAATATTCTCTATTTGTCTTTATATATATCTTTAGTGATGAAATTTGTACTTTCATATGTTTTTATGTCGCTGTTGAGTACCTTTGTGTTTCAGCTTGTAGAACTGCCTTTAGTACTGCCTTTAGTAGTATAAAGTGGGTCTAGTGATGATGAACTCCCTCAGGTTTTTTTGGGGGGAAAGTCTTTATCTCTCCTTTATTCTTAAATGACAGTTTTGCTAGGTAAAGTATTCTTGGCATTTTTTTCCTTCAGTACTTTGAATATGTCACCCTCCTCTCTACTGGTCTCCAAGGTTTCTGCTGAGAAATATGATAGTCTTATGGGTACCCCCAGGTATGTGACAAGTTGCTTTTTCCTTGCTGCTTTCAAGATTCACTCTTTGTCTTTGACTTTTGATGATTTAATTATAATGTGTGTCTATGTAGACCTCTTTGGATTCAACCTATTGGGAATTTGGGGGTTTCATGAATCTGGATGTTCTTTTACCTCCCTAAATTGGGGAAATTTTCTGTTATTATTTCTTAAATGCCCCTTTATCTTTCTCTTCTCCTGGGACTCTCATCATGTGTATATTGTTTTACTTCAGGAGCTCCCATAACTCACATAGGCTTTCTTCACTCTTTTCTATTCTTTTTCTCTTTTTGTTCCCCTAACTAGGTAATTTCAAATGACTTGTCTTTGAGTTTGCTGATTCTTTCTTTTGCTTGATTGATTTTACCTTTGTAAATCTCTTGAATTTTCAGTTCAGTCATTGTATTCTTCAACTCCATGATTTCTGTTTGGTTCTTTTTTAATAGTTTCTATTTCTTTATTGAGTTTCTTATTTTGTTCATGTTTTGTTTTCCTAATTTCATTTAGATATCTATCCGTGTTCTTTTGTAGCAAATTGAGGTTGTTTAAGAAGATTATTTCAAATTCTTTGTCAAGCAATTCATGAATTTCCATTTTTTAAGGATTGGTTACTGGAGCTTTATTTGTTTCCTTTAGTAGTGTCATGTTTGTCTGATTCTTTGTGATCCTTGAAGACTTGAATTGGTGTCTCTGCATTTGAATGAGCAGTCACCTCTTCCAGTCTTTACAGACTAGTTTTAGCAGGTGAAGACCTTCTCCTACTAGGTTCCTGGACTGATGGGACTATCACTGAAGTCATGGTCAAGTAGGCTGGAGGCAGGTCTCAGGGATGCTTTGGATCTTCAGTTGACTCTAGGGTCACCAGACCTGTTACCATGGGGCACAGACAGCTGTTGCTCCTCCAGAGTCCCTGGAGGGACAGGAGTGCCTTCAGGGCTCTGGTTGAGTGGGGCTGAATCTGGATCACAGGGATGCTACCAGTTTCAGTCAGGTCCATGGTAGGTAGGCCTGCTACTGGAGTCACAGTTGGGCATAGTTCATGCTGGGACACATGGGTCTGGTAGCAGGACCATGGACAAGGAAGACTGGAGCTGAATCCGCAGGGAGATAGGGCTACTACCAGATTACAGCCAGGTCCATGGTCAGTGGGTCTGCTCCCAGGGTATGAGCCTGCCTTCTCAAAGCAGCTTTCCTCAGTCTTGGGCTCCACTGGGGTGCTACAACTTTCTACCTGGATTCCAAAGCTCCCCCAAAGACATTTTTATTTGTGCATGGTTTCCAGATTGGTATTTCTGTGGGAGGATAAGGGCTGGGGATTTCCTGTTCTGCCATCTTGCTAATGTACTCACATATTTTATTTTTAAATTTTTTTTTAAATTTATTTATTTTTAATGGCTGTGTTGGGTCTTCGTTTCTGTGCGAGGGCTTTCTCTAGTTGTGGCAAGTGGGGGCCACTCTTCATCACGGTGCGCGGGCCTCTCACTATCGCGGCCTCTCTTGTTGCAGAGCACAGGCTCCAAACGTGCAAGCTCAGTAATTGTGGCTCACGAGCCCAGTCGCTCCGCGGCATGTGGGATCTTCCCAGACCAGGGCTCGAACCCGTGTCCCCTGCATTAGCAGGCAGACTCTCAACCACTGCGCCACTAGGGAAGCCCCTTTATTTTTAAATTTTATTTATTTATTTATTTTTGGCTGTGTTGGGTCTTCGTTTCTGTGCGAGGGCTTTCTCTAGTTGTGGCAAGCGGGGGCCACTCTTCATCGCGGTGCACGGGCCTCTCACTATCGCAGCCTCTCTTGTTGCGGAGCACAGGCTCTAGACGCGCAGGCTCAGCAATTGTGGCTCACGGGCCCAGTCGCTCCGCGGCATCTGGGAACTTCTCAGACCAGGGCTCGAACCCGTGTACCCTGCATTGGCAGGCAGATTCTCAACCACTGCACCACCAGGGAAGCCCACATATTTTATTTTTTATTAGAAAGTTAAAAAATGTTAATTTTTACTGGATGAAATAAGTTGATGATTTTTTGTTATTGGTATAAATATTTTATGATATAATTTTGTAAACGGAGCTTAAATGACCTGATTAAATCTGCTGCACTATCTTGCATAAAGCGCATCTTAATACATTGACTGCATTTCTAGTTTCAGGTTCTCTCTTGTTTGTGAATTAATTGGAGTTAAGAATCTTCCTAAATTCTTTACACTTTTCTTTAAAATTTATAGTTATTTCCTCTAGGTCTAATAAATGGTATTTTAAAAGATTAATTTCCTTTGAGTCTTTCCAACAACTTCAACCCAATTTTTATGTAAAAACTGAGATTTTTTTCATATTTATACTCTCTCAGTTTGTGTAATTATTACTAAAATTTGTAATTGTAGTAATGCAGATTTGGCAGTAAACCACAATGATTCTGAGTAAGCATGTAAACTTGACTGTTAAGAGCAAAACTGTGTGAGGTTTTGAGAGATTATTATTTGCCACAAGCTTTTAACATTTCACTGGTTTTGTTTTCTGAAATGAAGAATGTTATTTCATCTGGTGAGTCTCTTAACTGAAGACTAAAGTTTTTACTATAATTCATTTAAATGTTATGTATACATGATATTCCATTGAAACTTTATTTCAGAGGAGTAACAAGTGTTAAGATTTTATGTTTGGAACAAAATTTACTCTATGAAGCAGCTTTTCACGTGACATAGGACCTTTTGGGGCGAAAATTTGAGTTTTGTCTGCTGTTTCTCCTGTGGCTCATCTTTGTATTAACCTGGTCTTAACATAGACTCCTTAATTTTTACAGAAGAATGCATAATTTACCGCAAAAATTCTTATAGTTCATTAAGAATGCAGTTAATTTCTAAGTCAAGAGACAGTTATTCTTCCACCGGTTTTCTTTGGCAGAAGCTGGGGTGGAGTGTTTGGAGTCAGAAGATATTTCATCCTTTCAGTTACACTTTTTAAGGATGTTGAATCTATTCACTTCCCTATATATTTATGCTCTAACTTTTGTGAAACCAAACCACTGGAAAACTACACACCTGGACTATATTATCTTGGCTTGTTAACAGGATTTCATTAGGTGGCTTGCTATTTAATGTTATCAACTAGTCATAACCTCTTTTTTCTTTCTCTTTCTTTTTTTCCTCTCTTATTTCATCAGAAGATGGTTGCAAAAAACAATAATATTTAGTTACTTAAAACCTACACAGTCTGACTCATCATAGACATTTAATAACAATAAATATTTATTAAATGAAGAACCGTATTAAATTTAATTCTTAAATTGATGCTAAATATAGATTGTTGTTGAAGGCATTATTCATCATTACTAGTTGATGATAAGTTTATGAATTCATTCAGCAAACATTATATTGATAAATTCTGTTTGTGATAATGTAAGCACAAATAAACAGTCACTATTTAAGAAGAGAATTGGAGAGAAGAAAGTAACTTTTCATTTTTTCAAGTTTTTCAAATATTTCTCTGATTATAAAAATAATGCACATGTAAAAATATAGGCATGAAGAAAATAGCAAGCAACACATGATCTTCCACTCCATATATTTCCAGTCTATAGGTATTATTGTATATAATAATATATATGAAGAGGCAGTTGTAAATTTTCCTTTTCCTTTTTTTTACCATTTTGACCTTTTAAAAATGTACACTTCATTAGTATTAAATTAACAATTTAACAATTAAATACATTCAATTGTTGTGAAACAGATTTCTAGAACTTTTTATCTTGAAATTTAGAACCTATACTCATTAAACAACCACTCCCCTCTTCCCCTTTGTTCTAGCTCCTGATAACCACCATTCTACTTTCTGTTTCTTTGGCTTTGATTACTTTAGATACCAAGTGAACTAATACAGTATTTATCTTTTTGTGGCCGGTTATTTCATTTAGCATAATGTCCTCAAGATTCATCCAGGTTGTAAATGTGACAGGACTTCCTTTTTAAGACTGAATAATATTCCATTTTGTGTTTATACCACATTTTGTTTATCCATTCATCCATCAGTGGACATTTACATTGCCTCCACCTTTTGGCTATTGTGAATAATGCTACCATGAACATAGGTGTACAGATATCCCTTTGAGACCTCACTTTTAGTTTTTCTGGATATATTCCCAGAAGTGAGGTTGCCAAATCATATGGTAGTTCTAGTTTTAATTTTTTGAGTTCTCATAGTATTTTTCATAGTGGTTGCACTGTTTTACAATCCCACTTACAGTGCACAGAGTTCTGATTTCTCCGTATCCTGGGTTTTTTGTTTTATTTTTTGATAGTAACCGTCCTAATGGATATAACCACAATAATAATAATATCTTATTGTGGTTTTAATTTAGATTTATTTGATGATTAGTGATGCTGAATATCTTTTCATATGCTTATTGGCTATCTGTATATCATCTTTGGAAAAAATGCCTATTCATATCTTTTGCTCATGTTTTAAAAATCCAGGTATTTGATTTTTTGTTGTTGAGTTGTAGAAGTTCTTTATATACTATGGATATTAACCCCTTATCAGATATATGATTTGCAAATATTTTCTCTCATTCCATAGCTTGCCTTTTCACTCTGTCAACTGTTTTTTGATCTATGGAAGTTTTTAAGTTTGATGTAGTTCCAGTTATCTCTTTTTGCTTTTGCTGCCTGTGCTTTTGGTGTCATAGTCAAGAAATCATTGCCACATCCAATGTCATGAAGATTTTCCCCTGTGTTTTCTTCTGGGAGTTTTATAGGTTTAGGTCTTACATGTATTTCTTTAATCCATTTTGAGTTAATTTTTGTATGTGGTGTAAGATAAGGGTCCATCTTCATTCTTTTGCATATGGATATCCACTTTTCCCAACACCATTTATTGAAGAGACTGTCCTTTCACCATTGAGTGGTCTTGGCACTGTTGTTGAAGATCATTTCATCATATACATGAGGGTTTGTTTCTGGGCTCTCTGTTCTCTTCCATTGATCTATTTGTCTGTCTTTATGCCAGTACCACACTGTTTTGATTACTGTAGCTTTGTAATGTTTTGAAAACAAGAAGGGAAAACCCTCCAGCTTCATTCTTTTTCAAAATTGTTTGGCTATTCAGGGTCCCTCAAGATTTCACATGAATTTTAGGATGGATTTTCTTTCAAAAGTGTGATTTTACTACACCATACATTTTGCTCTGCAATTTTTCCATTAAAACATATATTGGAGATACTTCCCATGTCAGCATAAATATCTATATTAAGAGAGATATATTCTTTTGAATAATTACTTTATATATACATATTATAATAAATCAATACCATATAGATAATCAGTCAGTTTTCTGTTTTCTAGTTATTGCATCAATGAGCATGCTTGTCATTGCAGAGTAGTCTGTACGGTAAATTACTAAAAGTAGAAATATTGGATCAAAAGGTCAAGGCTGGACTATTTACAATAGCCAGGACATGGAAGCCTCCTAAATGTCCATCAACAGAGGAATGGATAAAGAAGATGTGGTACATATATACAATGGACTATTACTCAGCCATAAAAAGGAACGAAATTGAGTCATTTGTAGAGACATGGATGGGCCTAGAGACTGTCATATAGAGTGAAATAAGTCAGAAAGAAAAACAAATATCGTATATTAACGAATATATGTGGATCTGAAAAAATTGGTATAGACAATCTTATTTACAAAGCAGAAATAGAGACACAGACTTAGAGAACAAATGTATGGATACCAAGGGGAAAAGGGAGGGTGGGATGAATTGGGAGATTGGGATTGACATATATATATACTATTGATACTATGTATAAAATAGATAACTTATGAGAACATACTGTATAGCACAGGGAACTCTACTCAATGCTCTGTGGTGACCTAAATGAGAAGGAAATCTCAGTGCTCTGTGATGACCTAGATGGGTGGAATGGGGGTGGGGTGGGAGGGAGGTCCAAGAGGGAGGGGACAGGTATGCATATAGCTGATTCACTTCGTTGTACAGCAGAAACTAACAGAACATTGTGAAGCAACTCTACTCCAATAAAAATTTTTTTATAAAGGTCAAGGCTGGGATGGAAGTTCCACGAGGGAAGGGATTTTGCTCATCTTTGTATCCCCAGTGCCTATAACAGTACCTGGTATGTACTAGGTGCTAGGTGCTAAATAAATAGTAAATGAATAATAAACCCAACAACCAAGCAAATAAATAAACAAATAAGTAAATAGATAAGATATAACTCTTGAGCTAAGTCTCAAAAATTGAGACGGTATTTGCCAAAATATGGCAGACGATGCTCATTGGCTTAACTACTCACACAGCATCTTTCTCCCTAGCCATCTTCAAACCATGGGTAGCTATTTGATCTAATCTGGCCAGTGACATATAAATGGAAAACTTCTGGGTGGGGTTTATGGAAAACTTCTGCTCTCTTAATAAAAAGAGCAAGTTTCAGTAGGCACACCAATGAACGTTTTTATTTATTCTTCCTGCATGGAAAATGGATGTAATGCTTGAAGTTTCAATGGCCATCTTGAGCTGACAAAGCAACAAGCAGGAGGATCAAGGTCTGCATGCTAAGCAAGTCCAAAAGATAGAAAGGGCCTTGGTCTCTGCCAGTATTATTGGGTAATTTTGTGAACCTTGGAATGTCAACCTATGGACTTCTTCCCTATTTGTTTAGCAATTGCTAGTTGCTTTTCTGTTATTTATTGCCAGAGGGATTCCTAGCTGATACACAGACAGATGCAAAATTCATTCTAAATGGATAGAGAAAGCAAGGACTTAAAGTAAGTTTGCAACAATAGGGAGAGGGAGAAAAATATGGATTTGAAGTGTACTGGACATGACTCAATTACTAGTTTAATATTGATGAGCATATTGCAGAGAAAAGTTACAGTACTGCATTTTATCTTGTCTGATACACTATTGATATAAAGGACACCATTATCTAATATGCTACTTAAACAAACCTCATCTGATTAAATTATGATACACTACTGATTGTAAAATATGTCATGATTAAAGAGATGTGAAAAGATGTGTATCTTAGAATCATTAAAAGCTGGTAATAGCTAATATTTGTAGGTACTATATGCTAGGCATTGTGCTAAGCACTGTATTTCAGTTATTTTGCTCAGAAATTTATAAAACAATTATGGACTTATCCATTTCAGAGATGATAAATAGAGAATGACTATAGGTTTCTCACTAGGGCTCTAGTGGATGATCTTGCTAGTAACATGTAGAGAAACTATCAGGTAGAGTCTTAGATATGTTGGATTTGAGGCTCTCTTGTGAAATTCAGTGAAGGTATTCAGTAGGGAGTTGGGTATAAAGTTCAGAAGTGAAGGAAAAAAAGACATTGATTAATTGGGTCATTCATCCATTCAGTCAATATTTAAGCCTGCTATGAAACAGACTCTGTATTAAGTACTGAGATATTGTGAAGCAAAGCAGTCAAGTGGAGAAGATGGATATTATTTAGTCAGTCCACATATATTTTAATGCATACTTTGTACCAGACACTGTTCTGTGGTTAACAAAGACCATATGTTTCTGCCATTGGGGAGTTAACATTCACTTGCATCAAAATTAAGAATGTGGCTTGTGAAAAGCATGTGAGCATGCTGACAGATCTCACTTTAAATTCACGACTATAGACTTTGGTACAAACACAGCCTCCATGCAGTGCTACTATATTGCTCAAGTAATTTTGTCCTCTCACTCTCCCATGTCATTGTTTTTGTAAACAATGCCTTCTTTTCTCTCAACTGATGACATCGCTTCTTAATTTACTGAGACAATAGAAGCGATCAGAAGTAAAACTTCTGATCAGCTTCCACCAATACTGAAACTACCAGCTCATCTGCATCTGTACCTATGTACTCTGTCTTCTCTTGTGTTGCACCGGATGAACTGTGTATGCATCTAAATCCAAAGCATCATTTTACTTTTTTTACTGCAACTTATTCCTTTTTGCATACTCAAAAACTTCATTACTAGATTGATTTACCTCTCCCTACTACACCATAACTTTATTATTTTCATTAGCATATAAATATATATTTCATCTGTGAGAAAACAAATTCTTGACTATACATATCCCTCTATCTACCTCCCCATTTTTTGTTCCCTTTTCCACAAATCTCCTCTCAATATTTGTCCAAACTTACTACTTCCACTTCTTTTCCCATTATTTCATGAACTGACTCCCATCAGGCTTTGTCTCCACCCGTCAGTCACCTGTGATCTCCATGTTGCCAATTTCAGTGGTCAATTCTCAGTTCTCATTTTATTCTATCTTTCAGAAGTAACTGACATAGTTGCTCACTCTGTTCTTGAAATCCTTCCTGAAGCAATTTCTTCACTTGAATTTCAACATCCTGCACTTTGATTCTGTCAATCATTTTCAGAATCTTTTACTATTTGTTTTCCTGACACTTAAACGTTGTCGTGTCTCAAAGTTCAGTCTTCTAATTTCATCCCTTCTCAAGTCACATTCTCTCCAAAGGGATCTCTCCTTGTCCTAGGGCTTTAAATGCTGTATTTAGAGAGTATTTAAACTCTCATTCTCAAACAATTTCTCATTGCAAAGTATCTATCCCTGATTGCTCCCTTCTGATTCAGAATTGTATTTAGAACTGCTTACTCTGACTCTCCACTGAAGTCTTATAGGCACCTCAGATTCAACAAGTTCAGAATTAAACATCGGATTCTTCTTCTCTTCCCAGTCGTTTTCCTCTCAGTAAGTGGTATCTCCATTAAACCAATTGCTCGGGCCAAAAATATGTGGATTCATCCTTGGTTTCTTCCTTTCTACTACTTCCAACGTAAAGTTTAGCAGCAAGTCAGAATATATCTTTAGTATGCTCCCTTTTCTTTATTTCATCTCTGCCATTCTAGTCTAAACAACCAGCATCCTTTGCCTCTACTAGTGCAAGGGTCTCCTAACTTGTATGCATGATCCTACCACTGCTCTCTTACAATCCACTCTCTCACAAAAGCCAAAATAAATCCTTTAAAATAAAAATCTAATTACATCATGCCCTGGGAAGCTCCTCTAACAGCGCTCCATGATCCTGAAAATAAAGTCCAAAATTTTTACCAAAGCCTACAAGACCCTACAGGATTTGGCTATTTCCCTCCCATGGTCAGATCTCATTTTTATGGCTTGACCCTGTCTTTTTTTTTTTTTTTTAAGTTTATGTATTTATTTAACGTCTTTATTGGAGTACAATTGCTTTACAATGGTGTGTTAGTTTCTGCTGTATAACAAAGTGAATCGGCTATACATATACATATATCCCCATATCCCCGCCCTCTTGCGTCTCCCTCCCACCCTCCCTATCCCATCCCTCTAGGTGGTCACAAAGCACCGAGCTGATCTCCCTGTGCTATGTGGCTGCTTCCCACTAGCTATCTATTTTACATTTGGTATATATGTCCGTGCCACTCTCTCACTTCTTGACCCTATCTTATTGACTCTGCCACACTCACGCTGGTCCCTTTCCTGTTTCTAGAATACATAAATCCTGCTTTTTCTCAGGACCTTTGCACTCCCTGTTTTCTCTTCCTGGGGCACTTGGAATAGGCATGACGTTTTCTCCTCTACTTCATTCATTTCTCTACACCAGTGCCTCCACACAAAGGCCTTTCCTGACCACTCTACCAGAATAGCAGTCCTCTGCACATTGTCCTCTATTTCCTTACCCTCTTTTTTATTCTTTTTTTTTAAAATAAATTTATTTACTTTATTTATTTTTGGCTGCCTTGGGTCTTCGTTGCTGCGTGCAGGCTTTCTCTGGTTGTGGTGAGTTGGGGGGCGCTACTCTTCGTTGTGGTGCGCGGGCTTCTCATTGCAGTGGCTTCTCCTGTTGCGGAGCACAGGCTTTGGGCACGCGGGCTTCAGTAGTTGTGGCACGTGGACACTAGAGCGCGGGCTCAGTAGTTGTGGCACACGGGCTTAGTTGCTCCGTGGCATGTGGGATCTTCCTGGACCAGGGCTTGAACCCATGTCCCCTGCATTGGAAGCTGGATTCTTAACCACTGTGCCGCCAGGGAAGCCCCTCTTTTTTTTATTCTTCATAGCATATTTCATTACACATATATATGTGACCATATAACACTGTATATAAATATAAATGACTATATGACATAAAATATATTACATGTAACTATATGATACTATGTGTGTATATATGTGCATATATATATATATTATACTATTATAGAATACTATTATATAGTATATATATGTATTAATGCCCAGAACAGTGCCCAGTTGTTCATATTAGGTGCTCAATAAATAATTGTTGAAGGAAAAAAGGACTAAAATTAATATATAAAAGAATACTGTTTTGGCAAATGTTGGTCTTTATATTCAGTTTTTCAAATGTGATTCCAATGTCCACAGAGTTGTCTTTTCCAGCACAGTTATTTGCAAAACTGATAAGCATTCCTTTTGTGTGTTTAGTCACTGATAGAACATGTAGAGCTGAAAAAGCTAAGTATTGAGGACTTGATGTCTTCTATTAGAGAACATTTTCCAAGTTAAAATGTATTTATTAACATTCTAGGGACAGTAATTTGATTGTGAATTAAGCTATGAATTTACTAACAGCTATGTAACTCACATTTCTGTTTTTTATAAAGACATCATGGTTTCTTTAGATTCCTTGCCAATATTACATTAGACAATGGCAACTTCATCATTCTATGCTATCAGTAATTTATTCCTTTCCTTTATTTCTATCTATCCATCCATAACATTAATTGCACACACACTGAGTTCAAGGTGAATAACTCTTCCTGAAAATGCAATGAGGTTCTTTCTTTGTGAGCTCATGTGGGTGTAAAATGTTGACATAAAGAAAGCACTGACAACTGGGGCCTGGATATTACTTGAACAAACATGACAGTCAATGTGACACTTCTGGAGCAGTTTCTTACAGCAAAGTACCAATGACACATCCAATAATATCAAAATTGTTTGAGGACAGAAAAACAAGGAACTCAAAATTCTTTTTATGAACTGAGGATAGCATTGATTTCCAAATCTGGCAAAGATAACACAAATAGACTAATTTCACTTATGTATACCAATTAAATGTCTTAAATGAAAATTTAGTAAACATAATCCAGCAGCAGATTAAAGAATTATGGATTTTATGCCATGACCAAGTTCATTTTATTTCCATAGATGTAGAAAGGCATTTGACAAAGTTAAATATCCACTGAAGGTCAGTACCATGCTTAATAAAACATTAAAGTATTTACAGTAAGTCAGAAGTAAGACAAAAAGTGTATCTCCACTACTCTTTAAGTTTGTTCTACAGGTTTCATTCAGTACAAATAAAACAAAATAAAATAAAATAAAATAAATAGGTAATAAGTATAAAGGAAAAGGTAAAGTTAGCATTATTTAAATACAAGATAATTTTATACTTGCAAAATATAAAAGAACTAGAGTTGGATAGTTCTCCTAGAATTTCTTCATTTTTTAAAGATCTTACTTCTCTCTCCTCTTCCACCTGTATCATTTCTAGATTTCCATCTTTGAGCTCACTAATTCTCTCTTTCATATGGTCTGCTCTATTTTCAGTGCTTTCTAATGCATTCTTCATCTTATTTATTGAGTTCTTCCACTCTAGTTTCTGTTTGGTTCCATTTTAGACTTTCAGTCTCTTTGATAAAGGATTTCTTCTGTTCATTCATGTTATTCCGGGGCTCATTGAACTGCCTTTCTGAGTTTTCTTGTAGCTCCTTGAGTTTCTTCCTAACAGCTATTTTGAATTCTTTATCAGTTAGATTGCAATATTCCATGACTTTAAGTTTGGTTCTGGAGCATCGTCATTTCCCTTGTCTGATATCACGTTACCATGGCTCCTCATGGTACTTGATGAGTTGTTTCTCTTCCAGGACACGTGAAGTAGCAAACACCTTTCTTCTTTAGGTAAAACTTTTTCCTTTTTAACTTAATTAGAAAGATTCAATAGGTTAATGATTCGAGAACTTTCTTTTGTTTTCCAGTGGGTGGTACTATAGCACAAGTTTTTTTGGATTTTCTTACCTGAACTACTGCCTCCAGTTGTATCTGAGAGTGGGCACTTTCCACCCTCCACTGCCTTTGTCAGAGGTGTTGCCTGGTGCCCTCATTGTCGCTGCTCTCGCCTCCAGGATCACGGGTCCCTTAATGCTCCAGTGTCAGTGGCATCACCACCTGGAGCACCAGGATGGCGGGTGCTTCTGACACATCCAGGGCCTCCTGGGTTGTAGGCTCTGGTGCTGTGAGGGGAGGAGAGGTGGGGATCCAGGGTCATGGGTGTCTCTGCCATGGCTGGGATTCTTGGGTCATGGGTGCTGTCACTATATGTGGGGGGGGTCGAGCTGCAGGCACCTCTGTGGCTGGAGGAACAGGGTCACCGGCCCTGCTGCCACTGTTGTCCGATACCCTGTGGCTGCGGGTGCCTCTGCAGCCAGGAGGCCAGTGCGCTTCTTTCCCTGATGCTACCAGGTTGTCTGGGGCTGCGGGCTCAGCCATTAAGGCTGACGGTCCAGGATTGCAGGCGCTACTTCCAGTGTTCCCCTGGCTCTGCCTCCTTTATGTGTCCCACTCCACCCACCTTTAGATGTACAGATGTTTGAAATTCTCTGATGTCCTGATGTGTTGGACAGAAGCACCTTTGTTTAGCTGTGGATGTTTTACTCATTGTAGATTGAAGGGGAGAGATAAAGAGAGCATCTCACACCACCACGATGCTGATGTCACACCAAAAAGATTGTTCTTGCACTGGTGGGAGATAATGGTGCTTCAGATTAAGATTTAGAATGGAGGTAGGGAGAGCAAATTTAGCTGATTTAGTGATGATAATGCCATTGCCAAGATAGTTCATACAGGAGGAAAGGAAAAGTGAAAAGAGGGCAAGAGTTTGATGTGGTTATAAGACATCCAGGTAGAAGATGTCCGGAAGGCGTCTACCTCTTCAGCAGGGATATCCCAGGGTGATGCTCTGTTCTTCTTATTGTAACTATCAGGTGGCACATGTTTCCATTTCTCCCATTTTGGGTGATATTAAATTCAATCACTTGATTAAGGTGATATGTGCCAGACTTCTTGTCTATAAAGTTATTTTTTTCCTTTGTAATTAATATTTTATGGGGAGGTACTATCAGACTATGTAAATGTCCTACTTCTCATCAAAATTTCAATGAATTTATTTATTTGTTTATGCCAGTATAGTCATGTTTTCCTACTTTATTTATTCATGGGTTATCATCTGTTATTTCATTATTTATTTTGATGCTCAAATAGTCTCAGATTTGGCCAGTAAAAGTCCATTTAAGCTGGCTTCTGGGTCCTTTTGACATGTCCTCATCCTTCTTGAGCAATTATCTTCTGTCCCAAGATATTTCAGACTAATCTTATAATTTTCCTCCTCTTTTTTTTTTAGCAAATGACATTAGAAATCAAGAACTGGGCTGTAGGTATGCCCATTATTTTTATGGTGTCCCTACTGGGCTTTCTCAGCAAATAGAGCTGCAGAGTTTATGTATGTTTAAACACATAAACATGTACATACGTTCATACATACTCCGCTTGGCTTCTGATGTCCCACACATAGACTAGCCCTCCGTAAGGACACCCTCCTCCTCTTGCTCTGGCTCTGACAGCTTGAGCCAGGCTGCCCTCCTTTGTGAACCTTCTTCTCACCCTTGTCCGAGTTGTACACCCCACCATCTACTGTCTTAATTCTCTTCAACTCCGTGTGACATCTATCTTACCTAGCCCCATCTAGTGGTGTTGGGCTGGATTGTTTAGAAAATGAAGGGAAGAGGTAGAGAGCTGACTTTTACTTCTTTTGCGGCTTGCTACATTTTTCAAATTTACTTTAGTAGCCATGCTGTTTATAAAATAAACAAAATGAAGGAAAAATAAACAAACAGACAGGCCTAGACAGATAAACAATGGTAAATGCTATTTATTCTGTGAGGAAATTAAGTTTAATTCCTTCAGGGGTTGCTTAATTAGTATCTAGTTAAAATAAATAGAAAAGCCACTTTGTGGCTTGTCTTCTTATTTTCTTGATAGAGTCTTTCACAGAGCAGATTTTTAATTGTAATGAAGTTCAGCTTATCAATTATTTCTTTCACGGATAGTGCCTTTGGTGTTGTATCTAAAAAAGTCATCCCCATAACAAACGTCACCTAGATTTTCTCTTATGTTGCCTTCCAGGGTTTTATAGCTTTGTATTTTACATGTAGGTCTATGATAGATTTTGAGTTAATTTTTATGAAGAGTGTAAGGTCTGTGTCTAGATTCCTTATTTTTCTTTTCTTTCTTTTTTTTTGCATATGGATGTCCAATTGTTCTAGCATCATTTGTTGAAAAGGCTATCGTTGTTCCATTGTATTGCCTTTACTTCTTTCTCAAAGATCAGTTGACAATACTTATATGGGTCAATTTTGGGGTTCTCTATTTTGTTCCACTGATCTGTTTGTTTCTTCTTTCACCAGTACCACCCTCTCTTGATTACTGTAGCTTTACAGTAAGTCTCAAAGTTGGGTAGTGTCAGCCCTTTAACTTTGTTCTTTTCTTTAGATGTTGTGTTGGATCTTTTGCCTTTCCATATAAACTTTAGAATAAGTTAATTGATATCCAAAAAATACCTTGCTGGGATTTTGATTGGGACTGCATCGAGTGTATAGATCAAATTGGAAAGCACTATCATCTTGATAATATTGAGTCTTCCTAACCATGGTCATGGAATATCTCTCCATTAATTTAATTCTTTGATTTCTTTCATCAGAGTTTGATAAGTTTTCCTCTTATAGGTTTTGTATACATTTTATTAGATTTATACCTAAGTATTTCATTTTTGGGGGTAGATAATGTAAATGATGCTGTGTTTTTAATTTCAAAGTTTACTTGTTCATTGCTGGTATATAGGAGAGAAACTGACTTTTTATATTAACCTTGTATCATGCAACCTTATTATTACCACTCTATGTAGCTATCTGATATTAGTCACAGGAGTTTTTTTGTTGATTCTTTCAGATAGCTACATAGGTAATCATGTCATCTTTGAAAAGAGTTTTATTTATTCTTTCTCAATCTGTGAAACTTTTAGTTCCTTTTATTGTCTTATTGCATTAGTTAGGACTTCTAGTACGATGTTGGAAAGAAGTGATGAGAGGGGATATATTTCTTTTGTTCATGTTCTTAGTGGGAGGTTCTAGTTTCTCGCCATTTAGTGTGATATTAGTTGTAAGTTTTTCGTAAATGTTTTTTATCATGTTGAAGAAGTTCCCCTCTATTTCTGTTTTGCTGAGAGTGGGTTGGATGCATGGGTGTTGGATTTTGTCAGCTGCTTTTTCTGCATCAATTGATATCATGTAATATCAGTTTCTTCTTTAGCCTGTTGATGTGATAGGTTACATTAATTGATTTTCAAATATTGAACCAGACTTGCATACCTGGGATAAATACCACTTGGTCATTGTGTATAATTCTTTTATACATTGTTGGATTTGATTTACTAATTTTTTCTGAAGATTTTTGCACCTATGCTCATGAGAGATATTAGTCTGTAGTTTTATTTTCTTGTATTGTTTTGGTACAGTTTTAGTATTATGTTAATGTTGGCCTTATAAAATGAGTTAGAGAGTATTTCCTCTTCTTCTATCTTCTGGAAGAAATTGTAGAGAATTGGTGTAACTCTTTCCATAAATGTTTGATAAAATTCACCAGTGAACCCCTGATGGTTTTTGTTTTGCAAGGTTATTAATTACTGATTCAATTTCTTCAGTAGATATAGGTCAATTTGAATTGTCTGTTTATTCTTGTGGGAGTTTTGGCAGAAGTGTCTTTCAAGGAATTAATCCATTTCATCTAGGTTATTAAATTTGTGGGCATAGCATTGTTCCTAGTATTCCTTTATTATCCTTTTAATGTCTGTGAGATCTCTAGTGATGTCCCCTCTTTCATTTCTTATATTAGCAATTCATGTCACCTCTCTTTTTTTCTTAGGTGGCCTGCTAGAGGCTTATCATTTTATTGATTTTTTCAAAGAATCAGCTTTTTGTTTCATTGATTTTCTCTATTGATTTCCTCTTTTCAGTTTCATTGATTTCTGCTCTAATTTTTAAATATTTCTTTTCTTATGCTTGCTTTGGACTTAATCTGCTCTTCTTTTTCTAGTTTCCTAAGATGAAAGCTTAGATTACTGATTTTAGATGTTTATCTTTTTCTAAAGAATATATGCATTCAATGCTATAAATTTTCCTCTAAACACTGTGTTTGCTGTGTCCTACAAATTTTGATAAGTATGTTGTACTGGTTCATTGCTGGTATTTTAGGAAAGAAACATTATATTAATTTTTTTCTCCTTCAGAAACTCTTTTATGTTCTCTAAAAGATGCAAAGACTACTAATGCCATATAGAAAATTTATAAAAGTCTTTTCATTTATCAACTTTCTTACAATATATTTCTAAAGTAGGAATTCTAGGAAGAGCTGATCGACAAGATATTAGAATTGGCCACTTAAAATCCTAAGATTCATATGGAGTCCTAAGAGATTCTGAATAGCCAAAGCAATCTTAAGCATGAAGAACAGAGCAGGAGTCATCATATTTCTTGATTTCAAACTATATTACAAAGCTATAGTTATCAAAAGAAGATGGTATTGGCATAAAAACAGACACATTGACCAATGGAACAGAATAGAGAGCCCAGAAATAAACCCCCACATTTACAGTATATTGATCTTTGACAAGGGAGGCAAGAATACACAATGGGGAAAGGATAGTCTCTTCAGTAAACGGTTTTGGGAAAACTGGATATCCATATACAAATCTTACACCATAGAAAAAAATCAACACAAAATGTATTACAGACTTTAACATTAGACCTGAAACTGTAAAACTCATAGAAGAAAAGATAGAGAAAAAGCTTCTTGACATTGGCCTTGACAATGATATTTTAGATATGACATTAAAGACACAGGCAACAAAAGCAAAAATAGCTAAATGGGACTACATCAAACTAAAAAGCTTCTGCACAGCAGAGGAAACTATCAGCAAAATGAAAAGGCAATCTATGGAATGGGAGAACATATTTGCAAATCAGGTATCTGATAAAGGGTTTATATCCAAAATATATTAGGAAGTCATAGAACTCAATAGCAAAAAAACAAATCACCTGATTAAAAAATGGGCAAAAGACTATTTCTTCAGATAGACATTTCTCCAAAAAAGATGTGCAAGTGGCCAACAGGTATATGAAAAAGTGCTCAACATCACTAATCATCAGGGAAATGCAAATCAAAATCACAGTGAGATGTTACCTCACATCTGTCAAAATGGCAGTTATCAAAAAGAAAATAACAAGTCTTGGTGAGGATGTGGAGAAGAGGGAACCCTTGTACACTGTTGATGGGAATGTAAATTGGTGCAACTACTATGGAAAATAGTAGGGATATTCCTCAAAAAATTAAAAATAGAACTACCATATGATCCAGCAATTCCATTCCTATTTATCCAAAGAAAACAAAAATACTAATTTGAAAAGATGTATGCACCCCTATGTTCATTGCAGCATTATTTACAGTAGCCAAGATATGGAAGCAACCCAAGTGTCCATCAACAGATGAATGCATAAAGAAGATACGGCATATAAATACAATGGAATATTACTCAGCCATAAAAAGAATGAAATACTACCATTTGTGACAACATGGATGAACCTCGAGGATATTATGCTAAGTGCAATAAGTCAGGCAGAGAAAGACAAATACCATATGATTTCACTTAACTGTGGAATTTGAAAAAAAAAACGAACAAACAAAACTGAAACAGACTCATAGATACAGAGAACAAACAGTTGGTTGCCATAGGAAAGGGGTGTAGGGGGATTAGTGAAATAAGTGTGGGAGATTAAGAGGCACAAACTTTTAGTTAGAAAGTAAATGAATCATGAGGATGAAATGTACAACATGGGGAATATAGTCAATAATATTGTAAGAACATTTTATGGTGACAGATGGTAAGTAGACTTATCATGGTGATCATTTTGTAATGTATAGAAGTATCAAATCACTGTGTTGTGCATCTGGAACTAACATAGCGTTGTAGGTCAACTAAACTTCAATTTAAAAAAGAGAAATATACTACTGCAGAAATTGCTTTAGTCTTTGCTTGAAACTGGTTACTCCTCATATGACCATGCCATTGTCCAACCCCTCAGCCACTTTGAAGCCTGGCTGCTTGGCTGCTTCTATGCTATATTTGGACACAGGAATATTTTCTGAGACTGGGAGCTCTGTGGTCGAGAGTTGGCCTCACACAGCCATTTAACTCAGAGGTCCTGGCTTTTACCCTGGGTGCAATGATGGAGGGGCCCCAGGTGCCCACTATCCTGGGTCCCATAAACCTCCACCCACCTCCTGGTTTTGAATTCTTCCTGCCATTGGGGCTTCTCCTCTAACCTCCCTGCAAAAGGCTTCTTTTTCCTCTTCCTCAGGAACACCTAGAGTAATTTGCCCAAGTAGCCAGGGTTTTCACAAAGTTATCTTTAAGCAACCTCTGCTTCTAACCTTGAAAGTTCTTTACGCAAAAGACACAAGGATTAGGCTACACTTTTGAAACAGGGAAGGGAAAAGTACCGGAGGATAAGAATCAGCACAGATCACATTCTTTCCAAATCCTTTTCAGCAGTGAAACCAAAACACTGGCTAATACTTTAGTAAATTATTCTTCCACATTAGGAAGGGGAAAATGCTGGGAAAACTGAGAGATGTTTTGTTTATTTTGGGAAAAGAAAAGTGGGCTTGTATACTTTCAGTTAAGGTTTGTTTGTGTAACTTTGTTTTTGGAAAAAAAAAGAGAAAAAAAAGATAAAGGGACAAGGAAGAGCAGGCTGGTCTTGTTATTATTTGGGAAATTCCTGTTTTCATATGTATATATCTCCATAACCTCATATTATTGAATAAAAACATGTAGAGACTTATGTTGTTCTGTATAATTTTTTTATACAATAGTGAATAAAATGACCCTTCTCCCAGTTTCTTCTTTGGTCCTTGTTTGATAATGCCATCACTGCCCCACACATATATATTCTTTCTGATTCTGCAAGCAAGAATATGGTTCTGGAAATCTGGAATTTTAATCCCAGGATTCAGTAAAGAGCACTAGCATTGAAACGTAACTGTTTTTTCTGGGAGCAGCAAGATGTTGGGAAAATGTGTTTATCTTTGTTTCCTATTTCTACCATTCTTTATGAAAAAATGCATCAGCAATATTTGACCTTATGAAAAAGGGATCAAAATACATAGTAATAAGTGGTACTCTATGTGTCATTTGAGGGAAGGGACTAGTACAGAGTTTCTTCTTCTCTCTTTGGAAAATATGAAGATGAAATTTAAAAAGTGGTCTGAACTGGGGAGAGAATTCTTAGACCTCTGGCTGACCTGCCCTCCTACCCTCCCTCCTGTTGGCCTATGTAATCCCTGTGATTGAGAATCCATTGTTTTATGCAAAATTCTTTCTCACATTCTAAATCAGATCTTTTGGATCATCTTCAAAGATTTCTTCCAAGTTTTCCGTTGTGAAACCTGTGCCTTGTGATTATGGTCTGCAGTAAGGCCAAGGAGAATAGTTTCTTACATTGCTTCTGGCTCTTTCTCTGGAACAGTTTAGATAAAATGAGATGTATAGAAAAGTCTCTGAGATGTTTAAAATACAATGCAAATATAAAATCACATCAATACTTGATTTTCCTCCCCAGAAAAAAGAAAGAAGAAAAGAAAACCCATATAAAAATTAAAAATGAATGGATAAAATTCCTTCACAAGTATGTTGTGTAGGTTGAGAATTCTCTGACCAAAAGCATAGCAACTGAAACAAAACTGGACTTCTGAATCAAATGAACATCCATTTCTCTCCTTTTCTTTTCCTAATGGCCCATTTAAAGGATGCTGAAGACAGAGATAGAAACCCACAGTAGGGCTGAAAATGAGAGACAACCTCATCAGGTTGATGGATAAGTTTCTTGCAAATTAACTGAAATGAATGAGGAATTATACATACCTAAGGATGAAACAGCAGGGGGCGCAGCAGCCCAGAACATTGAGGTGTAGAGATTGAAGCCATTATTTTGAGCAGGAATAGATTCTAATCATGGCTTGCTCTTTCTGGTGACCAGACCCCATCCTGAAGCTATCCAGGAGCCCACGAAAAGTTGCCTCATTAGAAGAAAAGACCTCCTATCACCTAAAAAATTCCAATGGATTTAGGAGATCTGTGTCAGAAACTAGGGTCAAAGACCAAATATTCGAACAAAAGATTCTCCAAGTACTCTTATACAAGGGTTTTAGGAGCACTGTGCCAGGAACCAGGGATATATATATAGGTTCACATATCTTGTGTGGTTTTTTAAATATGAATTTTAGAATCAGCATCTCTGATCCTAATGTTATTTGAATTGATTACATAAAATTTATAAATAAATTTAGGGAGACTTGACATTTGACATTTTTATAATGCTGACTTAACCTATCCAAAAATATAGTGTGTTTTAACATTTGTTCAAGTCCCTTTTTGTGTTCTTCATTACTAAAGTTTTTCTTATATATGTTTTAAACATTTCTTTAACATTTATTCCTGGGCATAATGAAAAAAATCAAATCCAGGACAATAAATGTACCCTTGGAATAAAAATGAAGTCAGAGTTTTGACTGTAGCATCCAACATTAACATTCAGACTAAATAAGGGTATGCCTAACCAGTACTTTTAAGTAGAAAAAAATGACTTTAAGAAATTTAGGAATATTCCTCTCAGACTGTATTTGCTAGAGAATAGGGATTCTAATAGTCTTGGTCACAGAAGCCTCATAGGTGACCTAAGGTAGAGGTGCCTGTGTTGGAGCGATTTGTGGGTGTTGCTTTTGTCTCTTGGAATACATCTCATTAAGACTGATATGAAACCCATGACATTTTAAAAGACAGTTGTAGTAACAGAAGCACTGCCAGATGGGACATTAAAGAACAGACACAGTTCAAAATGAAAAGAGATTTCAGAGCCCTCAAACTTCTATAGACAGGAAGAAGACTGAGAATATATCTCAACTGAAAACATACGTCCTTTCTCGTGGAAAATAAAGGATGAATTAGAGTGTGGAGTGGATTCTGGAGCCGCAGAGATCCACTCTGAGGAAGCAAGACTGAACCCTAATTAGAGCACTGACGACATGTGCCTGGTTAGATTTCAGAGTGGCTATGGACCATTAACTGATGTGTTTTTTTGAACAGAAATATCTGTTACAGTTGTCTTGTGATTGTCCCCAGCAGGGTGGCAGCAGATAACTTTTCTCTTTAGGTCACAGATCTTCAGATTGAGATGAACTATGCTTGAGGAACTGAAATTAAGGCAGATGACCCCAAGAAGTCTCATCTGTACTTGGACCTAATTTAGATGACAAGATCCTGCATTTCAAGCCTGAAGCTGATGTCATAATATGACAAGACATCTAATGTTGGAAGGGAACACGGATGAGTATTTTTTACCTGTAAGAGAGATGCAGATGATTAGGGGCCTTATGGAAGATCATGAAAGCTAGTGGCTAAAGACTGTTCCTCAATAAACCACACCTTCCAGTATTCACAGCCTTATGTGGTTCCCTTCCTTTGAATCTGAGCTTGCCCTATGGCTTGTTTTTGAAAAAGGGTCCATGATGGAAGTGGTGCTATGTGACTTCCAAAGCTAGGTCCTAAGAGGCTTTTCAGTTTCTGCCTTGGTTCCCTAGAATGCTCGTACTTGGGGCACAGTCTCTTGGAATCCTGCTGCCACGTTGTGAGAGTCCTGAGCCATCTGGAGAGGACATGTGTTGGCACTCTGGTCAACATTTCTAGGTGAGCCACCAGGTGATGGCCAGCATGAACTGCATGCCATCTGAGGAGCCATACTGGATACCCAGTCCAGTCGAATCTTCAGAGGACCACAGCCCTAGCCAACATCTGACTTCAAGTGCAAGAGAGAATCAAAGCAAATACTGCCCTGTAGGGTGAACCCAGTCAAACCATAGGACCATGAGAGAAAACTAATAAACTATTGTTTTAACTCATTACATTCTAGGTAGATTACTGGAACACATAGCTACATAGACACACATACACATACACACACTTGACTTGTAGCAGAGACTGGCTAGTTCTGCACCAAGTTTCTTTCCTTTTCCTTCTGAATACACATATTGACTGTCTCATCATATGACTGAGTTCTGGCTAATGGAGTATAAGTAAATGTGATGTACATCATATCCAGGTTTGCCATATTAAAACTTCCTGTAGGCGCCTTCACTCTCACTGTTTGCTTGCTGGATGAGTATTTGGAAGTGACACATTGAAAATGACAAAGCCTCCATCTGCTTGGGTTACTGTGCTTTGTCACTGAGTTTTAGGGTTTACTGTTAAAGCAGCTAATGTAAAATTAACTAAATACATAGCTGAAACAAATTGGCAATATTTTATTTTGCATTTTACGTTTGTGTTCGTAAGTGAGATTGATATTTAATTTTCTTTTCTTTTTTTGTGTGATTCTTGTGATATTAGACTCTTAAAATGATTTGTATAGGTATTCTTTTTCTGCTCTCTAAATAGTGTTTTTAGGTTAAGGATTATCATTTTCTTGAAAGCTTGGTGAAAATTTTCTGTAAAGTATTGTTACGCTACTCTCTTTTGTAAGTGAAGGAATACTTTTTACTCCTAATTCACTTTCATTTATGGTCAATGGTTTATTCAATTTTTCAAAATAATCTAACCTCAATTTTGATAATTTGTATAATTTTTTATTCTTCTAGAGCATTATAATTTTCATCGAGGCTTTCAAATTTACCAGTTATCTGTTTTATTAATCTTTAGAATACTGACTTTTTGTTTTCTTGATTCTATCATTTTGTTGACTTCCACTTTATTAATTTCTGTTCTTCACAATTTCTGTCAACATTCTTTATATTTATCTTTTTTCTCATTTTTCTAGCTTTTTTTCTAACTCATTTCATCCATTTAACAATCTTTCTTGATTTTCCCATACATATAGTTAGTTTAGGTTTATAAAATGTACTTCTATGTGTACCAGGTATTTAAACAAATAAATTAGGTATTTTGATATGTAATGTTTTAATTTTTGTTCAATTCTAAATGTTTGTAACTTTTATTGTTATTTCCTTTTAATTTTAAAGTTTTTATGTGGAGAATTTCAAACATACATAAAATTAGACAAAATAATAAAATGAATCAAAAATTATCCACAATATTACATTAATATAATAAACTACTAGACTCACAATACTCAGTTCTAATATCCAACAATCTATGTACACTCTTGCCTTACCTATATCCCAGCCACATTCCCATCTACATTCACCTAACCACTTCACCTTTCCCATTATAATTTTGAAGCAAAACCTGTAAATATTTCAATATGTATTTCCAGAAGAAAAGGATTATTTTTTAAGCAAAAATGCGTTATCATTATTATACATAAACATTTAGCAAAATATTTTAATATCATAAATATTTAAATATTCAGCCAGTAAAAATTTATAACTGCTTATTAAAATGTCATGATGTTTTAAAAAATGTCTTTGGAATCAAGATCAAAATTAGGCCTCTACCTTGTGATTGATTGATTGATGTGCCTTTTATACCTGGTTAATTCCATAGGCTCTCTCTGCTTCTCCTTCTGGGACATTTTATGTGTTGGATAAATCTAATTGTTTGTCAGTTTTCCACAGTATGGATTTTGCAAATTATATGCTCATGATATAATTTAACACGTTCATTACTTTCTGTACACATATAATCTACAATATGAGTTAAATTACTCCTGACTGTACATTTTAAGTATTTTTATAGTCAATACCTTCCATCTGAAAGAATGATTCTGTGAGGGTGGAGTCGGAGATTTTGGTGTCTAATCAAATCATGCTTCCTAATGACTACTTATTGTGTTTATGACTGTTACTGACCCAATGAAAAGCATTATTTCAAGAATGTAAGATAGATGAAAGACAAAATGTATTACTCTATTATAATTTTAAGATATCTTAAGGAATGGAAGGGTAGCATTTAATAGGAAAGGCAAAGCAAAGATATAAGGGAGAGACTGAAATAAAAAACAGGCTCTTGAGGAAGGGACTTTGGGTGAGACTTACGGTTCTGCAGAGTCTGAGGTGTTGGTAGAAAACAGGACGAGGAGAAATAGCATGAGACACGAGTGAAGAAGTCTGCCTTTCCCCATATTGAGGGACAAATCGCAAGTATCGTATTGTGCCCAGCTCTCAGCTCTCAGCCTGGTCCCTGAGACCTTTCGAATTTACCAGGCTTTATGTGGCTGCTATTTGCAAACAAGCTCCACCCCAGTGCCTCCAAACAGAGTTCTAGTTGGGCACAGGTCCCCTGAAAGGGTTGATGCTCTCAGCGATTGCCTCATTACTCTGAAGGCTAAACTCTGTCTGACAGGCTCTGAGTCATTTCCAGAGGATAAAATTTATGTTCTAGTGAGAATGAACTTTCTTTAACTTTGACAGCAAAGCTCCTGATGAGGAACTTTCAATCCACCTTTCTTCAACGCCTTCCAAATTCTGATAAGCAGGTGTCAAAGAAAGCTACCTTTGAAGGTCATGGGACATGTCACTATGCCAGTAACTCATAATACAGATTCATGTCTGGGATTGAGTGAGGTATAACTTTAACTTTAGGGGGATTTCTTTTTTTTTTTTTTAAGGAAAGAACCATTGTTTTGTTTGTTTTTAATTAATTAATTAATTATCTTTGGCTGTGTTGGGTCTTCGTTTCTGTGCGTGGGCTTTCTCTAGTTGAGGTGAGCGGGGGCTATTCTTCATTGCGGTGCACGGACTTCTCATTGTGGTGGCTTCTTTTGTTGTGCAGCATGGGCTCTAGGCATGCAGGCTTCAGTAGTTGTGGCACATGGGGTCAGTAGTTGTGGCGCACGGGCTTAGTTGCTTCGCGGCATGTGGGATCTTCCTGGCCCAGTGATCGAACCCGTGTCCCCTGCATTGGCAGGCGGATTCTCAACCACTGTGCCACCAGGGAAGTCCTAGGCGGATTTCTTGACAGAGGATTGAGTAGGAGGCCCTGGGAGAAAGTAATTCAAAAGAAGTGCTTGTGTGTGACTAAAACTGCAGCTGTCCCCCGCAAGCCCCCCGCACCCCTCCCCTCAGCACTCTCTCCTGGCCTCGCTCAAGCTGCAGGCAAGCTCTGCTCCCAGCACTTGTCCCCTGCATCACTAAAGCTGCAGATGTGCCCCACCCTCAATGCTCTCCTGCAGCCTTGCTAAGGCTGGGGTCGGGGTGGGGGTAAGCACAGTTCGCACAGGACACCTCTTGATCACCTGGTGCTGGTGGCCAGAGGCACTAACCTCCCCAGGCCCCACAAGTCTATGACAATTAGAAAGACAGTTCTAGGTAGGCTACCACACCCAGGGCACTGCACAGACAGCAGAAAGAAGCATACCCACAGTCTGCTGTGAAAAAGGCATTTACTTGTCCTGGAACTTTAACCTGAGGGACAGGCTTCAGGATTGCCACTCATCTAGAGGCTGCAGATGCACTCGTGGGGAACATAGGCAGGAAGACACCATTGTGGCACCCTCCCCTGGCCTTGCCATGGCTTGCTGGTACCTTCGAGAAGTGAGCATATACACTCATACGAAACCTCAATTTTGCAACTGTTGCCTAGGGAAATATCCCCAGATCTCCTGGTCTGGAGGTCATCAGGGTCAACAATTGCAGACCCACAGAACTATATATATTTACATAGTTTAAAGCTGCTGCCCGAGGATCTGGCTTTTGATCAGCCTGAAACTAGGTGCTGACTGAGATCACTCTTTTTGGAACACAGACAGGTCTTGAAACACCCTCAACAACTGGGACCTATCAAGAACAAAACTTAGACAATCACACAGGTTTGAGAGACAACCAAAAACTCGGGCAAGGATAAATGTTAAGTCTCATCTCCTACACAAGGCCACTCCTTCCAGACTGGGAGAGTTAGCTGTTTCACTTAATATGTAGACTCAAACACAGAGAGTCAAGCAAAATGAGGAAACAGAGGAAGATGCTTCAAAGGATAGACCAAAACAAAACTTCAGAAAAAGACCTTAATTAAATGGAGGTAAGTAATCTATCTGAAAAGAAGAGTTCATATAGTCAAAAAATGCTCACTGAACTTAGGAAAGAATGGATGAACATAGTGAGAGTTTCAACAAAGAGATGGATGATATAAGAAAGTGCCAAACAGAAGTCACAGAGCTGAAGAATATAATAAATGAACTGAAAATAGGCTTGAGGGGTTTAACGGAAGACTAAGTGAAGCAGAAGATCGGATCAGTGACCTGAAAGGCAGAGCAGTGGAACTCACCCAAATAGAGCAGCAAAGAGAAAAAAGAATTTAGAAAGAGTGGAGATAGTTTAAGAGGCCTATGGGACAACATCAAGCAGGATAACATTTATATCATAGGAGTCCCAGAAGGAGAACAGAGAGAGAAAGAGACAGAAAATTTATTTGAGAAATAATGGTTGAAAACATCCCTAACCTGGAAGAAACAGACATCCAGGTTCAGGAAGCACAGAGAGTTCCTTATAAGAGGAATCAAAGAGATCTATACCAAGGCACGTTATAACTAAAATATCAAAACTTAAAGAATCTTAAAAACAGCAAGAGAAAAAAAAAAAAAAACTTGTTACATACAAGGGAACCCCCTAAGACTATCAGCTGAGTTTTCAGCAGAAAGTCTGCAGGCCGGAAGGGAGTGGCATGATAGATTCAAAGTTGTGAAGGAAAAAACTTCCAACCAAGAATCTCTACCCAGCAAGGTCATCATTTAGAACTGAAGGAGAGATAAAGAGTTTTCCACAGAAGAAAAAGCTAAAGGAGTTCATCACCACTAAACCAACTTTACAAGAAATGTTAAAGGGACTTCCTTAAGCTGGAAAGAAAAGTACTAACTAATAACAAGAAAACATATGTAAGTAAAAATCTCACTGGTAAAGGCAAGTATATAGTAAAGATAGTGGGTTAAGCTCTTGTAAAGCTAGTATGAAGGTTAAAAGACAAAAGAGTAAAATTAACAACCACAGTAAGTAGGTAGTTAACAATAAGTTAAAGGAAACTCGAAATACAAAGGTGTAAAATATGACATAAAGACATAAAGTGTGGGAAGGGGAAGTAAAAAGGTAGAGTTTTTAAGAATGTGTTCAAATTTAACTTGCTAGCACCTTGAAATAGACTGTTACATATATAGGCTGTTATATGTGAACCTCAAGTTAACCACAAGCAAAAGCCTATAGCAGATGTACAAAAGATAATGAGAAAGGAATCTAAACATAACACTAAAGAAAGTCACCGAACCACAAAGGAACGGAATAGGAGAAGAAAGGAACAGAGAAGAAGTATAAAAGCAGCAAGAAAACAACTAACAGAATTTTTAAAAGCTTATGAAACTTACTATAAAATATTATATTAATGCAAAGCTAAAATTTGGGTTTCTCTTTGTTAAATGGTATATTGGTTTTAGAAATTAAATTGTGGTCATTTATCTGGAATATAGTAGGTATTATTTAAATATATTGTGTTTTTAATGAATCTGAGAAAAGTCCTTTTTCTTTTATTTATGCTCTCAATTTAGTAGATTTTGCTGTTAACAATGGTTGAGTTTATTATTTTTTTCTGTTGCAATGTATCCAGATAACGTTTATTCAATATTGCACCAGAATATTTCTCTCTGCTTTGTGTTGGCTTTACAATCATGTTATCTTCTTTTATGTTAATTTAAAAATATTTTATCACTTTGATTAAATAATAGCTAATAAAGGAATGTTTCCCCTGTTTAATCTAGATAGCAGTTGCAATTTGGCAACTCTCTTTTTCCTTCCAAGATTGAATCCTAAATTTAAAAAAATTAAATTCAGCATACTTTTCATTATATTTATTAATTAACTTATTAGGTTTGTAAGAGATACATCGGAAAAATGATCAAATTGGAAGATACACTCAGCCTTCCCTAGGTTAAGTTTGTATAGGTAGAATATTATTAATATAAATATTTCAGAAATTGTACCTTTTATGTGAAGGCTCTGGAGATTTGTCAATGTCTTCCCTGATAATGGTATATACTTAAGAAAATGTTTTCTTAAGAAAACATTGATCAAAACTATAAAATAGCTATGTGCAGTATGACTACAGAAAATTTTGCCATCCTTCATGTGATATTATTGATTACTGTGATAAATTAAGTAATTTTATTATCAAGCAGGTATCTGCTTCTTGATGCTTGCTGAAGGCTTCTGGAAAGGATTCTACTAGATCCTCTGAACTTTGATACCTCAAAGAATAGACTCTTGGATTCAGGTTTCTGAGCTGTTATTCCTTAGACAACTTTCAGACTGTACTAGTGGATCAAGACAGGATTTCCATGACTCTTTTTACTTTAAAAACAAATGTAGTGTATATATGTCCATGCCACTCTCTCATTTTGTCACAGCTTACCCTTCCCGCTCCCCGTATCCTCAAGTCCATTCTCTAGTAGGTCTGTGTCTTTATTCCCGTCTTGCCCCTAGGTTCTTCATGACCTTTTTTTTTCTTTTCCTTAGATTCCATATATATGTGTTAGCATACGGTATTTGTTTTTCTCTTTCTGACTTACTTCACTCTGTATGACAGACTCTAGGTCCATCCACCTCACTACAAATAACTCAATTTCATTTCTTTTTATGGCTGAGTAATATTCCATTGTATATCTGTGCCACATCTTCTTTATCCATTCATCTGTCGATGGACACTTAGGTTGCTTCCATGTCCTGGCTATTGTAAATAGAGCTGCAATGAACAATGTGGTACATGATTCTCTTTGAATTATGGTTTTCTCAGGGTATATGCCCAGTAGTGGGATTGCTGGGTCGTATGGTAGTTCTATTTTTAGTTTTTCAAGGAACGTCCATACTGTTCTCCATAGTGGCTGTATCAATTTACATTCCCACCAAAAGTGCAAGAGGGTTCCCTTTTCTCCACACCCTCTCCAGCATTTATTGTTTGTAGATTTTTTGATGATGGCCATTCTGACCGGTGTGAGATGATATCTCATTGTAGTTTTGATTTGCATTTCTCTAATGATTAATGATGTTGAGCATTCTTTCATGTGTTTGTTGGCAATCTGTATATCTTCTTTGGAGAAATGTCTATTTAGTTTTTCTGCCCATTTTCGGATTGGGTTGTTTGTTTTTTTGATACTGAGCTGCATGCGCTGCTGGTAAATTTTGGAGATTAATCCTTTGTCAGTTGCTTCATTTGCAAATATTTTCTCCCATTCTAAGTGTTGTCTTTTCGTCTTGTTTATGGTTTCCTTTGCTGTGCAGAAGCTTTTAAGTTTCATTAGGTCCCATTTGTTTATTTTTGTTTTTTTTTCCATTTCTCTAGGAGGCGGGTCAAAAAAGATCTTGCTGTGATGTATGTCATAGAGTGCTCTGCCTATGTTTTCCTCTAAGAGTTTGATAGTGTCTGGCCTTACATTTAGGTCTTTAATCCATTTGGAGTTTATTTTTGTGTATGGTGTTAGGGAGTGTTCTAATTTCATTCTTTTACATGTAGCTGTCCAGTTTTCCCAGCACCACTTATTGAAGAGGCTGTCTTTTCTCCATTGTATATTTCTGCCTCCGTTGTCAAAGATAAGGTGACCATATGTGCGTGGGTTTACCTCTGGGCTTTCTATCCTGTTCCATTGATCTATATTTCTGTTTTTGTGCCAGTACCATACTGTCTTGATTACTATAGTTTGTAGTATAGTCTGAAGTCAGGGAGCCTGATTCCTCCAGCTCCATTTTTTCTTTCTCAAGATTGCTTTGGCTATTCGGGGTCTTTTGTGTTTCCATACAAATTGTGAAATTTTTTGTTCTAGTTCTGTGAAAAATGCCAGTGGTAGTTTAATAGGGATTGCATTGAATCTGTAGATTGCTTTGGGTAGTAGAGACATTTTCACAATGTTGATTCTTCCAATCCAAGAACATGGTATATCTCTCCATCTATTTGTATCATCTTTAATTTCTTTCATCAGTGTCTTATAATTTTCTGCATACAGGTCTTTTGTCTCCTTAGGTAGTTTTATTCCTAGATATTTTATTCTTTTTGTTGCAATGGTAAATGGGAGTGTTTCCTTAATTTCTCTTTCAGATTTTTCAACATTAGTGTATAGGAATGCAAGAGATTTCTGTGCATTAATTTTCTATCCTGCTACTTTACCAAATTCATTGATTAGCTCTAGTAGTTTTCTGGTAGCATCTTTCGGATTCTCTATGTATAGTATCATGTCATCTGCAAACAGTGACAGCTTTACTTCTTCTTTTCCAATTTGGATTCCTTTTATTTCTTTTTCTTCTCTGATTGGTGTGGCTAAAACTTGCAAAACTATGTTGAATAATAGTGGTGAGAGTGGGCAACCTTGTCTTGTTCCTGATCTTAGTGGAAATGGTTTCAGTTTTTCACCATTGAGGACAATATTGGCTGTGGGTTTGTCATATATGACCTTTATTATGTTGAGGTAAGTTCCCTCTATGCCTGCTTTCTGGAGGGTTTTTATCATAAATGGGTGTTGAATTTTGTTGAAAGCTTTCTCTGCATCTATTGAGATGATCATATGGTTTTCTCCTTCAGTTTTTTAATATGGTGTATCACATTGATTGATTTGCGTATATTGAAGAAACCTCGCATTCCTGGGATAAACCCCACTTGATCATGGTGTAGGATCCTTTTAATGTGCTGTTAGAATCTGTTTGCTAGTATTTTGTTGAGGATTTTTACATCTATGATCATCAGTGATATTGGCCTGTAGTTTTCTTTCTTTGTGACATCTTTGTCTGGTTTTGGTATCAGGGTGATGGTGGCCTCGTAGAATGAGTTGGGGAGTGTTCCTCCCTCTGCTATTTTTTGGAAGAGTTTGAGAAGGATAGGTGTTAGCTTTTCTCTAAATGTTTGATAGAATTCGCCTGTGAAGCCATCTGGTCCTGGGCTTTTGTTTGTTGGAAGATTTTAAATCACAGTTTCAATTTCAGTGCTTGTGATTGGTCTGTTCATATTTTCTATTTCTTCCTGGTTCAGTCTCGGAAGGTTGTGCATTTCTAAGAATTTATCCATTTCTTCCAGGTTGTCCATTTTATTGGCATACAATTGCTTGTAGTAATCTCTCATGATCCTTTGTTTTTCTGCAGTGTCAGTTGTTACTTCTCCTTTTCCATTTCTAATTCTATTGATTTGAGTCTTCTCCCTTTTTTTCTTGATGAGTCTGGCTAATGGTTTATCAATTTTTTTAATCTTCTCAAAGAACCAGCTTTTAGTTTTATTGATCTTTGCTATCGTTTCCTTCATTTCTTTTTCATTTATTTCTGATCTGATCTTTATGATTTCTTTCCTTCCACTAACTTTGGGGGGTTTTTTGTTCTTCTTTCTGTAATTGCATTAGGTGTAAGGTTAGGTTGTTTATTTGAGACGTTTCTTCTTTCTTAAGGTAGGATTGTATTGCTATAAACTTCCCTCTTAGAACTGCTTTTGCTGCATCCTGTAGGTTTTGGGTCGTCGTGTTTTCATTGTCATTTGTTTCTAGGTATTTATTGATTTCCTCTTTGCTTTCTTCAGTGATCTCTTGGTTATTAAGTAGTGTATTGTTTAGCCGCCATGTGTTTGTATTTTTTACAGATTTTTTCCTGTAATTGATATCTAGTCTCATAGTGTTGTGGTCGGAAAAGATACTTGATATGATTTCAATTTTCTGAAATTTACCAAGGCTTGATTTGTTACCCAAGGTATGATCTATCCTGGAAAATGTTCCATGAGCACTTGAAAAGAAAGTGTATTCTGTTGTTTTTGGATGGAATGTCCCTGTAGTTTTTTGTAGTTCCCATTGTTTTTGGTGTCTGCCCCCAGTGGCTAAGGTTGGTTCCGTGGGTTGTGTAGGCTTCCTGGTGGAGGGGACTAGTGCCTGTGTTCTAGTGGATGAGGCTGGATCTTGTCTTTTTGGTGGGCAGGTCCAAGTCTGGTGGTGTGTTTTGGGGTGTCTGTGACCTTATTATGATCTTAGGCAGCCTCTCTGCTAATGGGCGGGGTTGTGTTCCTGTCTTGCTAGTTGTTTGGCAAAGGGTGTCCAGCACTATACCTTGCCGGTAGTTGAGTGGAGCTGGGTCTTGGCTTTGAGATGGAAATCTCTGGGAGATTTTTGCTGTTTGATATTATGTGGAGCTGGGAGGTCTCTGGTGGACCAATGTCCTGAACTTGGCTCTCCCACCTCAGAGGCACAGCCCTGATGCCTCGGTGGAGCACCAAGAGCCTGTCATCCACACGGCTCAGAATAAAAGGGAGAAAAAAAGAAAGAATGAAAAAGATAAAATAAAATAAAATAAATTAAATTAAATAAAGTTATTAAAATAAAAAATAAAAATTATTAAAAACAATTTTAAAAGTAATAAAAAAAAGAAAGAAAGAAGAGAGCAACCAAGCCAAAAAACAAATCCACCAGTGATAACAAGCACTAAAAACTATACTAAAAAAAAGGAAAAAAAAACCCAAAAACGGACAGGCAGAACACTAGGATAAATAGTAAAAGCAAAGCTATACAGACAAAATCACACACAGAAGCATACACATACACAGTCACAAAAAGAGAAAAAGGGAAAAAATATATATACGGTTGCTCCCAAAGTCCACCTCCTCAATTTGTTTTTTTTTTTTTTGTTTTTTTTTTTTTGTGCTAGGGCTTTCTCCAGTTGTGGCAAGTGGGGGCCACTCTTCATCGCGGTGCGCGGGCCTCTCACTATTGTGGCCTCTCTTGTTGCGGAGCACAGGCTCCAGACGCGCAGGCTCAGTAGTTGTGGCTCACGGGCCTAGTTGCTCCGCGGCATGTGGGATCTTCCCAGACCAGGGCTCGAACCCGTGTTTCCTGCATTAGCAGGCAGATTCTCAACCACTGCGCCACCAGGAAGCCCCCACCTCCTCAATTTGGGATGATTTGTCATCTAGTCAGGTATTCCACAGATGCAGGTGCATCAAGTTGACTGTGGAGATTTAATCCGCTGCTCCTGAGGCTGCTGGGAGAGATATCCCTTTTCTTTGTTCACACAGCTCCTGGGATTCAGCTTTGGATTTGGCCCTGCCTCTGCGTCACCTGAGGGCGTTGTGGGTCACCTGAGGGCGTCTGTTCCCACCCAGAAAGGACGGGGTTAAATAGCAGCTGCTTCAGGGGCTCTGGTTCACTCAGGCCGGGGGGAGGGAGGGGTACGGATGTGAGGTGAGCCTGCGGCGGCAGAGGCTGGTGTGATGTTGCACCAGCCTGAGGCGCGCTGTGTGTTCTCCCGGGGAAGTTGTCCCTGGATCACGGGACCCTGGCAGTGGCGGGCTGCACAGGCTCCCGGGAGGGGCGGTGTGGAGAGTGACCTGTGCTCGCACACAGGCTTCTTGGTGGCGGCAGCAGCAGCCTTAGCGTCTCATGTCCGTCTCTGGGGTCCGTGCTGATAGCCGCGGCTCGCACCCGTCTCTGGAGCTCCTTTAAGCGGCGCTCTGAATCCCCTCTCCTCACGCACCAGGAAACAAAGAGGCAAGAAAAAGTCTCTTGCCTGTTCGGCAGCTCCAGACCTTTACCTGGACTCCCTCCTGGCTAGCTGTGGTGCACTAGCCCTGTTCAGGCCGTGTTCATGCAGCCAACCCCAGTCCTCTCCCTGGGATCTGACCTCTGAAGCCTGAGCCTCAGCTCCCAGCCCCCGCCCGCCCTGGCAGGTGAGCAGACAAGCCTCTCGGGCTGGTGAGCGCTGGTCGGCACCGATCCTCTGTGCGGGAATCTCTCCGCTTTGCCCTCTGCACCCCTGTTGCTGCGCTCTCCTCCATGGCTCCGAAGCTTCCCCCCTCCGCCACCCGCAGTCTCCGCCCACGAAGGGGCCTCCTAGTGTGTGGAAACCTTTCCTCCTTCACAGCTCCCTCCCACTGGGGCAGGTCCCGTCCCTATTCTTTCTTTTGTCTCTGTTTTTTCTTCTTTCTTTTGCCCTACCCAGGTATGTGGGGAGTTTCTTGCCTTTCGGGAGGTCTGAGGTCTTCTGCCAGCGTTCAGTAGGTGTTCTGTAGGGGTTGTTCCACATGTAGATGTATTTCTGATGTATTTGTGGGGAGGAAGGTGATCTCCGCATCTTACTCTTCCGCCATCTTGAAGCTCCTCCCTCCAAATAATGTTTTAAGGCATGGAATTGTCTAAGTGTAGAAGAGAGATATGTGTGCTAAACCATCAAAAGCATGAAAACAGCCCCGCTCTGCACAAATGGACTGTATCAGAAATTAGAAAGATCAAAAAAAATTTGCTTTCTTCTTCCTGCCATTGCTTAGAAGATGGACTATCTATAATGCATCTCTGAAATAATTCTTTTTTTAAAAATCTTTCAGTGGTTTCTATCAACAAATAAGAAATATTGTTCTAGTCTTTCCTTATCTTGTAATTTTATTTTTGCCCTTATATTTTAATTTGTCTCCTTGTATACACTGTATTATTCATTCAACTTATCTTACTATTTATGTCTATGAAAGTAATCTCTAAGTTTTATTCTGTAGTTCAGTCCAAATTTAGAAATTAAGTCAGAATTAGAATTCACTTCATGTGAAATGAATAAATGAAGATAAAATGTGTCTGAACAGGGAAGGCTAAATATTGTAAAAAAGTTGACATTCATAATCATTATAAATTTATTAGTATTCAATGAATTTCCAAACAGTGCTCAATGTGACTATGGGTATAATTCACATCATAAAAAGATTTCAAAATTTTACCTGGAATAAATAATAAGCTTAGTATTGCAAAGAAAAGGTGAAAACAGAGAAATGAGAATGGACCAGCCAGAGTAATTATTAAAATATTTTATTAAGCCACAGTAATTCAAATATTTTAGTACATGTGAAAGAATAGACTAGCTAATCAATGAAACAGAATAAATCACTTAGAAACAAGTCTTAAAACATATGCTAATTTATTTTGTGATAAGGGAGTCACGTTTTATTAGCAGGGTAATATTGAATTGGTTCATAAATGATAATGGGACTATTAGAAAGCTACATACATGAGGAAAAAATGTCAGTTTAGATACTCACTCACCAAACAATAGACAACAAAATAATTTAAGATGGAATTAAATGTAAAAATTTGAACCAGGACTTTTGCTTCTACACCTGCATGATTTCATCACCACAAAGATCTCTCTAATGCTATCCCTTTGTAAGTCACATCCCTCCCCACTTGCTCTAGCCTCCATAACCCCTGGAAACCACTAATTTATTTTCCATTTCTATGATTTTGCCATTTCAAGAATGTTATATGAAAGGAATCACACAATATGACCTTTTAAAATTGTCTTTCTTTTCACTCAGTGTAATGTTTTGGAGATCCATCCAAGTTGTTGCCTGTATCAGTACTTTGTCCCTCTTTATTACTGAGTAGTATTCCATAGTATGAATGTACCACAGGTAGTTTAACCTTTCACCTACTGATGGACGTTTTGGTTGTTTCCAATATTTGGAAATATTGTTTTCTTTTCCCCACCTTCCTGTGGGTTACTTGAACAGTTTTTGAAATTTCATTTTGATTTATCTATAGTTTTTTTGCTTATACCTCTTTGCATGGTTTTTCAGTGTTTTAAAAAACACTGTGGGCAATTAGGAACCAAGATGGCGGAGTAGAAGGACGTGCTCTCACTCCCTCTTGCGAGAATACCAGAATCACAACTAGCTGCTGGACAGTCATCGACAGGAAGACACTGGAACTCACCGAAAAAGATACCCCACATCCAAAGACAAAGGAGAAGCCACAATGAGACAGTAGGAGGGGCGCAATCACAGTAAAATCAAATCCCATAACTGCTGGGTGGGTGACTCACAGACTGGAGAACACTTACACCACAGAAGTCCACCCACTGGAGTGAAGGTTCTGAGCCCCATGTCAGGTTCCCAACCTGGGGGTCCGGCAATGGGAGGAGGAATCCCCAGAGATTCAGACTTCGAAGGCTAGTGGGATTTGATTGCAGGACTTCAACAGGACTGGGGGAAACAGAGACTCCACTCTTGGAGGGCACACACAAAGTAGTGTGCACATCAGGACCCAGGGGAAGGAGCAGTGACCCCAGGGGAGACTGAACCAGACCTACCTGCTAGTGTTGGAGGGTCTCCTGCAGAGGCAGGCGGTGGCTGTGGCTCACCATGGGGACAAGGACACTGGCAACAGAAGTTCTGGGAAGTACTCCTTGGCCTGAGCCCTACCAGAGTCTGCCTTTAGCCCCATCAAAGAGCCCAGGTAGGCTCCAGTGTTGGGTTGCCTCAGGGCAAACAACCAACAGGGAGGGAACCCAGCCCCACCCATCAGCAGTCAAGCAGATTAAAGTTTTACTGAGCTCTGCCCACCAGAACAACAGCCAGCTCTACCCACCACCAGTCCCTCCCATCAGGAAACCTGCACAAGCCTCTTAGATAGCCTCATCCACCAGAGGGCAGACAGCAGAAGCAAGAAGAACTACAATCCTGCAGCCTGTAGAAGGAAAACCACATTCACAGAAAGATAGACAAGATGAAAAGGCAGAGGACTATGTACCAGATGAAGGAACAAGATAAAACCCCAGAAAAACAACTAAATGAAGTGGATGGAGATAGGCAACCTTCCAGAAAAAGAATTCAGAATAATGATAGTGAAGATGATCCAGGACCTTGGAAAAAGAATGGAGGCAAAGATCGAGAAGATGCAAGAAATGCTTAGCGAAGACCTAGAAGAATTAAAGAACAAACAAACAGAGATGAACAATACAATAACTGAAATGAAAACTACACCACTAGAAGGAATCAATAGCAGAATAACTGAGGCAGACGAATGGATAAGTGACCTGGAAGACCGAATGGTGGAATTCACTGCCACGGAACAGAATAAAGAAAAAAGAATGAAAAGAACTGAAGACAGCTTAAGAGACCTCTGGGACAACATTAAATGCAATAACATTTGCATTATAGGGGTCCCAGAAGGAGAAGAGACAGATAAAGGACCCAAGAAAATATTTGAAGAGATTATAGTCGAAAACTTCCCTAACATGGGAAAGGAAATAGCCACCCAAGTCCAGGAAGCGCAGAGAGTCCCATACAGGATAGAACCAAGGAGAAATATGCCAAGACACACAGTAATCAAACTGACAAAAATGAAAGACAAAGAAAAATTATTGAAAGCAGCAAGGGAAAAACGACAAATAACATACAAGGGAACTCCCATAAGGTTAACAGCTGATTTCTCAGCAGAAACTCTACAAGCCAGAAGGGAGTGGCATGATATACTTAAAGTGATGAAAGGGAAGGACCTACAACCAAGAAAAAACACTGTGGAGAATGGATATGTATTTCAGAAGGGAAATATAACATTGATAAAGAACAAAAGAAAAGATAGAGTTGTAAATGTCAAATTTATTCGACACACAAATTTCATGTACTTCCAATTCCCGTCCCTTCTTTCTCCCACTATCTTCTCTCCTGATAAGTCTTTGTTCTTCGTTTCTGGAGAAGTTCATCTGATGAAGTTTGTAAGTTTCCATCTTCAAGCATTTCCATGTTCAGATTCTAAACAGTAGAAGAAACGTTAGAAGTATTAGGGAAATTTTGTGATCTAATAAAGGAATAATTTTTCATATTTTAATTATAAATATTTGAACTTAATAAGTTTAATTATTTTTAATGATAAGGTTGTTCTCAGTTTTTTCATGTTTTAAAGTGGAAAGTGGAAGGTCTCACAGCAAGTGTTGTATTGTCAAAGATGAACACTGTCAATCAGCCTAAAGGAAGGTCTTGTAGATCACATCTCTTGTGCTGTGTTATATGGATAATTTATAGTGAACAGTTTCCTGACTTTAACTAGTATAAGTTTAGAAACATCCCAGAAAGGCCGTGTGTAATAAATATATCACCATTGAGTATAGAAACATAAACTAAATATTAGATGATTTCCCTTTTATATGTGGCAAATTCCTGGATTCATCTTCAAACAAGTCAACCCAGACACCAGTAATTATATTTTACTTGCATTTTTTTTCTACTGTGAAATTCTATAATACATTTGAGATAGTTCAATTCATAAATGATTTACCAAGGAGTTTTATAATATGGTAAGGATATGCTCAAGAAGCAGCTTTACACAGACAACACATATTTTATTTATTTTCTTTTTGTTGGCATTAGATTTTACTGTTTATACTTTACCAGCACTGCAGGGAACACTGTACTCTTCAATGGTGAATTCCTCTGAAATGCAAAAATGATGAGACAGAGTGAAGACATTCAGCAATAAGCAAATGAATGGTTAATTGTAAATAAAGTGTGTAAGCTACAAAAGAAAGTATAAAGCACAGTTACAGAGCCAATAAAAGGATTTACTTCTGTACTAAGCCTTTTGGGATTGGTTAGTGAGGAGTAAGAGAAAATTGGGCTTGGACATAAAGTTGAGGGACAGATTTCACAAATGGATAACTGTCTTTCTATAGGACACTGTATAGCCCTTTTTCACAACTATGTTTTTCTTATTGGAGTTGTACGTTCCTCTCTGAACCTTTTCTTTTCTAAGAAAGAGTAAAGTTTGAACACTACCAGCATGCTAAGATGCTGGTAAGTTTCTAGTTCAAAGTCATGAGCAAATGGAAGAATTTCCTGACATATTATACAAAGTTTCCCAAAATTTGTGAAACTAACTGAGGCCCAAGTCAAAAATAGATCAAATTTTGGGTCTCATATCGCACATTTTTAGTTATGGTTACCCTTCTTTACTTTCTGGAATAATTCAGTCCAGAAAAAACAATGTCATAGGGGAATTTAGAAAAAATAGATCCCCTTATTGCTTTATGATCAATTTATAAGAATGATTCTAATACTTGTTTGGGGGCATAAGACAGATTAATATACAGGAATATGATTATCCTGTGATCATAAACTCAACTCTTTCTTCCAGTGAAAGATTGTGGAGTTTTCTTTCAGTTAAGGTGACCCTGCCCTAGTTAGTCATCTTTTTCCTTTCAAGGCTCAGCATGTCTGAATCCCACTCACCTGTCTCATAATAATCATAGGCCTTTACGGTAGCTGGTTTTAAATTCTTTATTGGGATGTCTTGTTCCACTGAGAAGGAGAAACTCAAGCTTTGATGGGTTAGCTGGAGAGACAGGAAAACTGAATTGGAATCAAAGATTAACTCAGTTACTCTTTTCTTAAGATAGTATCAAACCCTGTACTTATGCTGTCCTCCATACCAAAACCTATGAAAAGAATGAGAGGTTTTAAGACTGGCATAATACACTCAATGACAGATAAAAGAAGGGCAAAAAGACGATTCTATGGACAGTCAAATGTAGTAAATTGAGCTTTGTTGACCTGGCCCAGCTTCATTTCCCTCTGTAGCTATTTTCTTTCCCCACAATTCATAAATGCTATACCGGGGAGTTTTATAATATGAGAAGTTGTGTAGGTGAAATACACTCTTTGGAACCTGGGTTGGTTTGTTAGAATCTGTAGTGGTTCTCCCGGATCTAGCAGAATCACAGAGAATCTTACCTCTTCAAAGTAAATCAGGACATGGTTGGTGCTCACTTCAGTCCTTTGAATCTGAGGCCTTTCTTGGAGCTGTTGACCAAGAGGAAAGGCCAAAGATATGGGATGAGGAACTTTCAGGCTGAGGCAGTTTACAGGTATTTATGTTCTAAATGGCTTCTCAGAGATATCCAAACACTAATTTTGATTTCTTCAAGAATAATAGTAATAATAATACAAATAATGAAAGTAATATTTATTAAACCCTCCTTATCTATCTATCTACCTTCTATTTAGAGAGGGAATTATCTTCCAACTATATAAAAAAAAGGAGAATATATGTATATGCTTACATATGATATAGTCTCCCTTTTTCTTTTTGTACATAGTTGGAAGATAATTCAATGCACTACACATTTCTAGAAGTCTCAGGGCCTGCTGGAACTTTATTAACCATGTTTATGACTTATATCTTATAGTTGAGACCACATAGCTAGGATGCCCACTTTTAAAATGATGGAAACACACACTAGAGAAACAAGTTTGAGGGAATAAATCTCTTGGAGAACTGAATCAACAAAATAAAATTGACAGCATTTGCCATGACTTTGCTATCTGTAAAAAACTTAGGGTTTACCTTTTTCACTGATGCTTTCACAGGTATGAAGCCTGATACCATCTTCACATCAACAATGACCATGTTGGAGCTGGGTCGTTCCCCAGTATAACTATGAAGTCAAGGCATAGGGACAAGGCAGTCAAACAAAATTCTTTGGAATTCATTCAAGACAAAACTCTCTCCTCTTTTATTTCTACTGTTCCTTATCCCTGGCTACCACTCAGCCTTGCTATCTACTCTATTTTCTTCTGCTATAGTTGTTTGGAAAACTCATTATGAATGCATACTCTGCAGGTATGGTAACATCATATTCTCAATGTTAAGCCTTTCCAGTAAGAGTGAAGAAAATTTTCTTTTAAATAACTATTGCAAGAATTTCTTGTTTATTATGTATGACCTTGGACAATGAAGATCCCCTGCACAAGAAAATCTATTTCACCATATTCTACAAAATGTCTCATAGTGGTTTAGGATTTACCTAATGTTGATGAGAATCTGGACTTTCTTGTGAGCATTGACTCCATCACAATTCTTGGGGAGAGTATCAACTTTCAGAGTAAAGGGAGATTTTCCTTCTTTCTTGGGCAGGATATTATATCTCAGGGATGTCTAAAACAAATTGAAAAAAAATCCTTTATTTTTGCACTCAAATAGTCTATCTCTTCTACGTGATTTATACCTCCCCTTAGGACACGTTTCTTTTTCTATTTTGAAGTTCAAATCGAATTCTTGAGACTTGTTCTCCCATTTGTGGTATCCCCTGAACCCTGGCAGTCTCACCTGGAGGTACACACATCCCGACCCTGACACTGCCATGCTGTACTCCCCTGGAACCTCTGGCAAAGTGACCTCCTGCAGCAATAGGCGATTGCCTTCATCTACTTGGAATTCTTCAGAGAAGGTCTCTGAAGACTTGATGGTGACTGTAGCTGCTTTCTCCCTTTTAGTGAAAGTTGCTGCTCCATACTTGGAGAGCGCTTGGAGAGCTACCACTGTATCCTGAAAAAAGATGGGTTCAGAAAGCACAGGAGAGGAAGGTAACAAAAATCATACCAGATGTAAACCGTATCAACACTGTTCTCAGAGTTATTTAGTCATCAACACAGTTCATTAACTGGATTTCAAGTCAATTCAGACCTGGTTATTAATCATGAACTATTCTAGGTACTTTGGGGGAAATGAAGTTTCCTTGTTCAAGTAATTTACAATGTACATATGGGAATGAGGCTCAAATATTTGACATAAAGTAGAGGATATTTCAATAATTATAAATTTATATAACAACATTTGTTGGAAAAATTCAGAGAATGGAGAAGAAATTGGATCTAGCATAATAAGAAAAGGCTGTGAAGAAGGTGAGAAATAAGATTTTCTCTGAATAATGAGAAAGGTTTATAAAGACAGAAGAGAGGCATCAGGCAGTACCAGGGAGGGAAATGTTGTTGTAGTAAAGACATGGAAAAGAGTGAGCCAGTTCCAGAAAAAGCGAAGGGATCAGCCTTTTGGCTATGCCACGCAGCGTGAGGGATTTTAGCTCCTTGACCAGGGATCGAAGCTGCGCCCCCTGCAGTGGAAGTGCGGAGTCTTAAGCACTGGACCGCCAGGGAAGTCCCCAAGGGAAGTAATGTTATGAAAACATTGCTTTAGGAAGGCTGATCGACTTTATGGATGAGGATCCACTAAGGAGAGAAAATATGAGAGATTGTGCAGAGGACAGAGAAATAATCCATATATAAAATAATGAGGCTGGAACCTTTCTGGTGATGGAGGAGTAGACAAAGTATAAATTAGAAACATTATTCAGTTATTCAACTCCTAGAATGTGGTTGTGTCTACATGGGTATTAGTAGAGTTATTCTTCTTCCTAGAGTCTCTTCACAGACCTGAGTGGAGGAGAAGCCCCCACTGGGGTTTTGTTGCTTGGTGACCCATTTCACAATCCGTGTGGCCACAGACAGGTCTTCGGAAGATGGGGCAGGCTGGGCAGTAAGATAGGCAAGGAGAGTGTAAGCCGTCATCTCCACTTCAACAGAAGGAGCCCGGGGTTGATAATAGAGTGCATTAACTTCTTGAGGTTTCCCAGGACGTTGCCAGTGGATTGAGTCCTCTTTGAGATAAAAAAGGATACAATCTTAAGCTTAGAGAACATTTTCAAAACCTAATTCATGAATGATCATTATAATTAGAGCTCACCTAGTGAATGGATATACATGAAGTGAAAGTATTAAGTAATCACCAATCAAGCAAATCTTTGCCATGAAAGTAAATTGAGGTTCTAGCAAATCACAATCACATTGTGTCTTTGTGTCTGTTACCTACTTGTGTGATATTAGAAGCTGGGCTGTTTAAAGTCTATAATGTGTGAATGGATAAAATGACCCACGTCACCTAGAGAACTTCAGTGTTAGGTCAATAATAAATCATCATCTTCTTCTTATAATAATATAATGGATAGAATATAATATAAGCATGGTATGTGTGAATTTAATAGGTCATCTCCCTTTGATCACTGGTGATTTTTGGAAGTCACTTTTGCGGTAGCAGCTCTTACCTTCTTTTACAGCCTCTTTGTCTAGTGATTCAAGCAGCTCACTTCGTTTGGCCTGGTTTCCTGCTAGAGCAAAGGCATAGGCCAATAATGCCTTGGTATAGACAAGACTTCCTTGGGTCTCTGAAGTAGATTCCCAGGCCCTTTCCAGGCAGAATAGAGCATTGCGGACAACTGGGTGCTATAAAGAAGATGGACCTTAAGACAGAACCAGGCTAACGAACTGTCTCCAGGCTAACGCTAGATTAAATGCCCTGATGTGCCTGTGCAACATCCCAGTGTGACCAGAGGGTAATTTTCTTTGCAGCTTCCCGAAAGATCTGTCATCCTTTATGCTCTAGTGACATATACTAATATTAAATAACATGAAAATCACAACTCATTTTCCTCAGAGATTCCTAGTTCCACAAGTTTTATTCCTTACATTTGTGAGGGAGGTCCAGGGAGTGTGGTAGTACATACAGTGACAGGCAGTGGCATCTCCAGCAGAGCAATGGTGATGTAGGCAGAGAGCGTCACCTCATCGTCTACCCCACCCTGTAAGGATCAGAGGCAGAGACACTCAAACACTCCAGTATTCATCAGCCAGAATCAGCTAACTCTAATTTTCCCCTTGGCCATCTTCACCAGAAAGCATCTTTCCTTGGGCAGTATTATTGATTTTTCCCCTTCCTCCTTCACCCTAAAATTCTTAAATCTGTCCCAAATCACTTTCCCTCACTTTTAGTAATGTATTGGAGCTTTTTGGGCATGCTATTTTCTTTCAATACAAAACAACTGATTTATTGCTAGGTTTCAGAAGCTTTAGAGTCTGCTGTCCTTCTCAGAGCTATGTCACCAGGACTTGAGGAATCAATAGGAGCATCGTAGCGCCTACATGCCACTGTCCTCAGGGCCCAGAACAAATGTAAAGGCGTCACCTTAATAGCATTGTTTAACAATGATCCAGAGCGCTGGAAACAACCATTTTCCTTTTGCTTCTGTGAGAGCCAGGTAAGGGAGTTCATGATGTGCGAGTCCTCCACAAAGATGTATGACTGGGCTTGAGCGAAGGACTTGAATACAAATGCAGTGAGCCTGTCCAGCAAGGAAGAGATGGAGACCTGAGGACCATCTCACTTTTAAAGTTCACTGTGTGCAATTGCCTCCAGGTAGCTTCACAATTCCGTGGAGAAAATTGGTGGCGAAATGATACTTGAATACTGAATATACTCTTATTTGTCCAGCAAACTTCTGAATCTGTTTTAAAATCTCTCAACTTGATGGGTTTCCCCAGAGTCGATACTTTTCACTTTTTTTTCTCATAAAGTGTGAAATGTGTAAAATGTGGTGCCTTCCCACCACCAAAATTGCCATTTTCTGAATGATTTTACTACATCACAGTCTCTTTCTGTCCTTCCCCTCCTCTCCTCCCTTAATGTAGAAGCTTCTTCCTCTATCATTTCACATTATGACACTTTCTGCCTTCTATTTCCGTTTTGGGGGATCCTTACTTTACTGCTATTTACTATACTGTCAGAACAGTGAGCTTTCATAGATGAAATGGTGAGATCCTCCACTAGTGATGACACACATAGGAGTTTTTAAAGGATAACGAAATGGGCAGAAGACCTAAATAGACATTTCTCCAAAGAAGATATACTGATTGACAACAAACACATGAAAGAATGCTCAACATCACTAATCATTAGAGAAATGCAAATCAAAACTACAATGAGGTATCACCTCACACCGGTCAGAATGGCCATCATCAAAAAATCTACAAACAATAAATGCTGGAGAGGGTGTAGAGAAAAGGGAACCCTCTTGCACTGTTGGTGGGAATGTAAATTGATACAGCCACTATGGAGAACAGTATGGAGGTTCCTTAAAAAGCTAAAAATAGAACTACCATACAATGCAGCTATCCCACTACTGGGCATATACCCTGAGAAAACCATAATTCAAAGAGAATCATGTACCACATTGTTCATTGCAGCTCTATTTACAATAGCCAGGACATGGAAGCAACCTAAGTGTCCATCGACAGATGAATGGATAAAGAAGATGTGGCACATATATACAATGGAATATTACTCAGCCATAAAAAGAAACGAAATTGAGTTATTTGTAGTGAGGTGGATGGACCTAGAGTCTGTCATAAAGAGTGAAGTAAGTCAGAAAGAGAAAAGCAAATACCGTATACTAACATATATATGGAATCTAAAAAAAAAAAAAATGGCTCTGAAGAACCTAGGGGCAGGACAGGAATAAAGACGCAGACGTAGAGAATGGACCTGGGGACACGGGGAGTGGGAAGGGTAAGCTGGGATGAAGTGAGAGAGCAGTATGGACATATATACACTACCAAATGTAAAATAGATAGCTAGTGGGAAGCTATCTATGCTAGTGCCGCATAGCACAGGGAGATCAGCTCGGTGCTTTGTGACCACCTAGAGGGGTGGGATAGGGAGGGTGGGAGGGAGACTCAAGAGGGAGGAGATATGGGGATATATGTATATGTATAGTTGATTCACTTTGTTATAAAGCAGAAACTAACACACCATTGTAAAGCAATTATACTCCAATTAAAAAAAAAAAAGATAACAAATTTCTATGCATGAACTCCAGGTATCAGAGAATAGCTATTTCCAGAATTCTGAAATATTGTGGATCTACAGAGAGCATATGGAAATAATTATCTTACCAAGTGTTTCCCTGACTTCTACTATGACGATCCCCAAAGGTGCTGTAAGAACCATCGCTGTGCTTACAATTCAACTGTCTTTGGTAACCTGAAGAGGAAGTTTGCATAGATTTATGAAACAGCAGAGACATTGGAGAATGAATCAGGGTTTTCCTCAAAACTTGTTGAGGTGTCACAGGGAAACTACGATGTTACTACGAAGTCTCCAAGACTTGATAATACCATCGAATTTCCTGGTTGTATAGTGGGACAACTTGTTGGATATCACAGCAACAATAATTATTAAATCTTAATCAAAGGGATGTTGACTTGAGTTCACTGGAGGAGATATTTAGGGAATCAGTTAATGTTTTTCCTTTTGGGGTATTCTCTCACCACTGGTGAGGTGGCTGATGGCTTTGGACTTGATCTTCTCTGTCAGCAGTCCTGTCTCATTCAGATAGTTCAGAACATAGATGTTAGGGGCAAAAAGGACCATATTCTGCTCTCCACAACCATAGGGCATCTGGAGAAGATTCTGAAGATTTTGCATTGCAGAGCCTAGTATATCACCTGGGGAATGAAAGATATATAAAAAAAAAAAATCAGAGGAACTCAGAGCTGATTTATGTTGGGATAAGAAGACAGATTACTAAGTGAGAAGTCAAATCATATGTAAAGGGGAGGAAAAGAAAGCATAAGAGGTGAAGGAAAACAAGAAATAGAAAGGAAAGAGAAATGCGGGAACAATAAAGTAGATAGTTCAAGGATGGAAAAAATAGGAAAAAATCTGAATGGTAGGATACATCTTTGTGATGAGCCACAGATCTGGTAAAAAACAATTATTTTTAAATCTATTAGGAAGCATCACTACCTAGCCAGTCTCTTGAAGATGAGGGCACAAAGAGATGACCCTTTTTACTTTTTAGAGTTTATCAAGGTATAAGATGTAGCACAACATCTATTCAACAGTGCAGTCCTTAGCTTGGTGCTCTTTCTCTCAATCCAACGCCTAGACTCAGGGACTTCATTAGTAAGGGATGGTGAGACCCCATGCACTAGAATTATGGGGATGGACAACTGCTTCTTTGGGGCTGGGAGACTCACCCAAAACTGAATGTGTTGCCCTGGCAGAGCCTTCAACCACATTTGAAGGAAGTTTTAGTGACAACTTTTCAGGTTCTCCAGTTTCTAATGAAAACAAGACAAATATATATAAGGGAGGGAAAAATGAGAAAAACGTTCTAGTTTTGTTTGAATTTTTTCATCTATATGATCAAGACCCAACATCTCATTTCTCTTGGTCATTATATAATCTCTTTGATGCAATCCAAGTTTCTCCTAAAGCCACAATTCATCTCACAGTGAAGTTCCTATTAATCATATATATTTGTGTTAAACTTCTATAGATTTCCTTATAAGCGTATACCTTATGTTATATTTCTTTCTTTCTCTTCATTGTTTATGTTAATTTCTACTATAGCTGGTGGTTGTAAAAGAATCATATTCACTCCATAAATACGTATTAAGTGCGTGCTATGTACCAGATTCTGTTTTAAGTGCAATGATATAGCAATTTTCAAAAGAAATTTCCTGACATCCTAGAGTTTTCATTTTGATGGGAGTAATAAAATAACAAATAAATATTTAGTGTGATAGATACCGGCAAGTTCTATAGAAAAAAATAAAGCAGAGTAAGTGCTTACATGGGTGAGCTAGTGAGGCGAGGCAAGGCAAATCAGGAAGTGCAGGGTGTGGGGAGAAGGTTCCCAATGATAAAGCTCATTGATTAAAAAATCATAGGTGACTGAGACCAAGTAAGTCAGGGAGTAAAATTTATAGATACCTAGGGCAAGAGACTTGCAGGAAGAAGGAACAAAGTGTGAAAAGACTCCAGAGATTAGAGCATGCTGGGTGTGTTCTAAAATCAGATTAGGAGAACAGTGTGATTAGGATTAGATTAGGAGGAGCAGGGTGAGTAGGGGAGAGGGTAACAGGATATGAAGTCATGAGGATAGAAAGGCTTTGTAGGTGATGCTGGAGACGTAGTCTTTAACTTTGAGGGATATGGGAGACTCGTGGAAGATTTTGAACAGAGGAGGGGCATGATCTGAAATATGCTTTAAATGATCCCTCTTGTTGTATAGGAACAGGGGGAGATGACCAGGAGTCCAGTTAGGAGGTGACTGAGTTGGTCCAAGAGAGGAAGGTCTAGAGTAAGAGTGGACATGATGAGAAGTGGACAGATTTCAGATATATTTAAAGATTCAACCAGCTAGATTTGGGAATGGATTGGGTGTGGGGTAGAAGAGAAAGGACATAATAATGGACGACTCCAAAATTTTTTATCTCCAGCAAGTAGAGGAATGGAATTTCCATCATCTGAGATGGAGAAAATTGTAGGAGGAGCAGGCTTGTGGGGACTAAGCAGGGGTTCAGTTTTGAACATGCTAGTTTTGAGATACCTCTTAGACCTCCAGGCTTAGAAATGCAGATGATAAGTGAGCAGTTGAATACATGAGTCTGAGTTCAGGAAAGAGGTGTGGACCAAAGATGTACATTTTGTGGTCTCTGGTACAAAGTTGTTACTGAATTTCTGTGACTAGATGAGATTATCAGGGGATACTTATATAGAGAAGAGAAGAGGTCTGTAGACTAAGCGCTGTTCTCTAGATGATTTTAGATAGTGCAGAGTTGAATATTTTAATAGTAATTTTTTAATGACTGTGTGAATATTTAAATGGTAGTTTTAAGTGTAATAGAAAAAGATTGGTTTTCTATATATGTCAATGACCTAAAGTTCTTCTTAAAATAACTTGTTTAAATAAAAACATGAGTACACTTCAACTATTAACAGAATAACCAATAGTACTAGTGCCACAAAGATATTTCAATAGTTTGAAAATTGTGTTGGAAGAAGTTTGGGAAGCACAGGTGTATTGGAAAGAATCCTGTCCTATAGTCATCAGCTTTAGTCTTCATTATTAGCCAAGAGCTTTTAGGTGAGTCTCTTAACTTCTCTATGTCTTCATCAGGAAAAGATTGTTCTCCATTCAAATGTCCTTTGATTTGCACATGGGATAGTATACTTGTTTCCTTTTATTCCCCCCAGAGGAAACATGCCCCAAAGAACATTTCACAACTATATACTTTGGCAAGTGGCTTAACAAAAGAATTTTATCTATTTTTTGACACTTACCTGAAGCACAAAGAAGTGTGTTGAAAGTTTCCTCCTTTTCTATTCCTTCAGGCTTTGTATTGAAAGAAAAAAAATCAAAAAGAAAAGTGATAGTGAATGTAGATAGTGATAGAGAAAAAGCAATCACTTTAGGAGAGAAACTGTCAGTGAAAACTTGAGTTGTGGACATATTCATATTCTTGGGAATGAAATGTCACTGTCGCATACCTATTAGATAATGTGATTTACATAATAAGGCCTCTGAGACTCAGAGAAAGTAGACCCGCATACCTCAACTAATAAGGGCTTGACTACGGTGTCCTTCTGTCCAAGTGCTGGGACGTGGGGCAGCTCATTGTCACACAGTTCCTGAGACTGCAGGGCTTCTGCAGTAGCTGTGAAATCCACCTTTCCTGGGGAATAAGATTCTTAAGGAGTTAAACAGTGATTCTATATTGAATGGTTTCTTCTTTTTAAGCCTCTCCAATATTTATAATGGTTTTCTTTCAATCGATCATTGTCAAAGGAGGATAAAAAAACATGTATCTGAGTGGGAATGGAAAGCAAATCATTACAACATAAGAAGTAGGATTTGTGAACAACTTTACCACTCACCCAGTGACTTTGGGGTAACAGCCCAGGACACAGTTTTCTGCTTATTTCCACAGACACAGTGAGAGTCTTCATTCTTCTCTACTGGGATGGCCAAGAAGGCTGGAGAGACCTCCAACTGCACGCTGACCTGTCCCCCATTCCCACCCACAAATTTGAGAAAGAACACAGGCAAAAGGTCAGTAACAGGGGGAAGAAGCTTAAAGGGACAATGCATACTAATTGAGAGGCTTTGAGAAGCTGTTCAAACAAGGTAAATCCTGTCAAATATTTTTTAGTTTAGATGTTTGCCATAAGGACTTTGAAAAACTGACAGGAATCAGGATAAATACTCAGGATTTAGGCTTGTGCCAACACAAGGGAGAGATATTTTCTTTAGTTAGAGTGAAAAAATAATCAGGGGGAAGTAATATCTGAATTTAGGAGTACACAAATAATGCAGAGTCCTGAATAAATATAACCTTACCACCTCAGACCTGTTGGGGAGCTTTGTTCTTAGTACTTATTCCATTCTAAAATTAGGCTACATCGTGTTCAATTATGACTTACTAGGAGATTACCTGGGAAATCTAGGTAATGAATGGTGATTTTGTTCCTTCCTTCTACTTTTGCTTACGCCGAGAAGTGCCCTTACCCGAATGCAACGGGACACATAGCTGAATGCAGTGGCTTTGAGTGTGAAGGCTTCTCCTCGCACCACAGAGTAGGGGAGCGTGAGTTCCAGGAAGAAGGGCCGGAAGGCTGTAAGAGAGATGGGGGGGAGAGGCCGAGCCCCGCGGTTCCAGACAAGCAGAGCGCGCCAGCCTTCCACTCCGTGAGGCGTCAGGGACCGTCACTGCCGACCCACTTCCACCCGATCCACTGGGGGGGGAAAGGGGGGGGAGAGTCAGTGAGTCCCCTCTTTAGCAAGGACCACAGCTGACCCTAGAGCGTGAAAACTTAGTGTGATACATGTTAAACTTGATATAAGGTTTGGCGCTCGTAATGAGGTCTCTGAAAGTTTTTTTTTTTTTTTTCTTTTTAGGGTCGAGGGTAGCTTCCTACTTTCTGTTATTTTAAGTATCTCAGGACCAAGTTAGAAAAAGAAAACTGCATTGTTTAGCTATGAGATAAATGAACTATGAATCTAAACAACTACCAGAAAAGAGTGGAGCGGAACGGAAAGGATCAGGAATCAATGATCACACCAGCACCACAGAGGAGGATTCAGATCCTTTTATGAACTCAATTCTGGGCAACACACAACTTACTCGAGTGCCACCAAGTCCCAGATCCAGGTCTCAGGGAAATACTTCCGGACTGTCTCTTTCACTTCCACAGCTGGAGAGTTTTCTCTCCCTACCATTGGATAAACTATCCCTGAATTTCCACGTGCTAGAGCAGAGCCTACTGGACCTATTGGACCCGCTTGACCTGTGGAGAGAAAACACGCAGGGCCCAACATAAGCCTCAATTTTATCCTTAATTTCTTACAGCTGCCTTATTTATCAAGTAGAATAAGGTCATATGCTCAGGGAATGTTTATTATTAGAACAATTTAACCTACCGGCTTCTTTGTTCACTCATCTATGTGTCCTATTGGAAGGCTAAATCCTATTGCTTCATCAAATGGTTTAAAGGTAACTGTATTTTTCTCTAGAAGTGAAAACAAATATAGCTCTCCCTAAGCTGAGTTTTCAACTGGTGAAGGCAAAAATAAAGAGTAATTTAAAACACCAAATACTGCTTATACCCTGACGGGATGATCACATGTTCTCCATTTGCAGTGAGAATCAAACAAGAGGAATTGATAGTAGCTACAGCAAGAGGATTTCAGGAATTTTTTTTAACAGTTAATAAGATATGAAGACATAAACAATAATATAGTAAAGTATGGGTTATAGACAACAGAGACTCAATAAAGGACAGAAAATGAACTTTAGATTGGCCAGAAAAGACTTTACAAAGCAGAACTTAAGACCATGAAAGGATGAGAATCAGAGGGGAATGAAGAAGGCATTCCAAGGAAACAGCTACTCATGTATGTACACAGAGGTCAGAAGCAATGCTCCAAAGGGGTAACAAAAAACTTACCCCTCAGGAGTGGAATGTCTATCTCGGGGAGGTGGGGGGGGCGCATTTAACATAGCTGAGTAAATAGTAGGTGTAATTATATAATAAAACACCATGAAGGTTAGGACAAATAAATTAGATCTGTTAAGGAGGCAGGAGTTAGGTTGATTTTAAAAAGTGATAAAAGCAACTATACTTTTATTTTTATATATAAAAATTAATTTAAAAAAAAAGTGACCTGCCAGAGATGAGAAGACATATAAAGATAGTATGTATAAATATATAAATATAAACATACATAAAATAATAGCATTGAACATGCTCTTTTAAAACCTTAAATATGATGACCTATGAATTCTGGAAGTAGCGATTATGTCTGAGAAATAAGTGACAAGACAGAAGCAATGTTGAAGGGTGATGCACCTTTCACGGTATAGAGGCTGGACTGAAGTGGAGAAAGACGGAAGGCAAGGAAGGTAAATTATGATGGCTTTTTAGTACTTTGGTTATGAAACAATGAAGGACAGGACTAAGGTGATGTAACTGAACAGGAAAAGGAAAGAATGGATAGGTGACGAATACCGAATGTAAAATTTGTCTAGAGTGTTACAGAATATCTGTGATAAGAATGTAATGATAGTACTTTGTTTTCAGGTTTTTCTGGATCATTCCACCTACGTGTTTTCACTTAAGATTGAAAAGAAAATAATACACTTGGTATTAAGAGGGATGTGAAAATAAAGTAATAATAATGTTTTTTAGTTTTTTTTAACCAACAAACACTGTTATATGGAATCATGATTATATTTTTTTAAATTTATGCTCATGATACCTCAGTGACTTTGGTGTTGTCATTCTGACTTTCAACTGAGCCTCAAAAATGTTAAATGAGTCTGCAAATTTTTTTTTTTTTGCCACACCATGTGGCATGTGGGATCCTTAGTTCCTCAACCGGAGATCGAACCTGTGCCCCCTTCAGTGGAAGCAGAGTCTTAATCACTGGACAGCCAGGAAAGTCCCTGAGTCTGCAAATTTTCAAAGTTACATGTGTCATACCAGATAAAGGTATGATGAAAACTTGTTGTTGTTGTTTTTTTACTACACGAATTTGTTTCTGTGGAGGGAATATTCTTATTCATTCCTCTGCTTTCATAACTTTACTCTTTGTCTTCCTAGGCAAATAATTTCTTCTGTATTAAATGTGTTTATTTTTAAAAAACACTTTATACCACCAAATTTCTTATTAGAAAATAGGATTAGTAGCCATCCCAGCATGCCTCTAGACACTTCTCTAGGCCTGTTAGCAGCAGAAAAGAAAACAGTCAGAGCTAGAATCATTTCAACTTTTCCTCTTTTCTAGGTATACTTGAGACACACAAAGAGACTAAGTATAGTCACCAAAAGCTGAATTATTCTATTTTGTTCAGTATGTCAAAATCACTTTGATTTCCATAAAAGAATATGACAGAGGCAAACAATGTCTATATAATCCTTCACATTTCTCAGGATCCCTTGCAGGTAGGGCAATGAGATATATGCCACTTCCACTGCTGGCCATAAAAGTCATGTGCAAATCTATTCCTTCTTCCCCGTGGCAGTAACCTTGAAAGGCATATTGGAGATGGAGTCACAAGATGAAAGCCCAATGAACCTCCCTGACAGTGACTGGTCAGGAGGTGTTCTGAACAGCTACTGGACTCACAAGCAGTGTTTGTGAAAGGAAAAAATAAACTGTTATATGCTTAGCTTCTGAGACGTGGGGGTTTGTTTGTTACTGCAATATAATTTATCTTATCCTGACTAATTTAGGTATTGAAGCCACAGTGGGTAAAGGGGATTTAAAGTACCAAGACTATTGAAGACTATGACAAAAAAGCATTTGATTTGGATGAGAGACAGAGAGAGAGAGGGAAAGAAATAATAATGGCTCAAAAATTATTTTTTCTGGGGAAAAATGTTATATGAAGAAAATTTACCAAGAAGTTGCTGCAGAGTCACAACATTCAGTACTTTAAAAAAATGGCTTTTTATCCCAACCCAACGCAGCAAAGCATCACTTTTCTTCTATTATTTTAGCAGATAAATAATTTCCACCCTTACCTCCTGCGTAGATCATAGGTGCTCCTGGATATGGCTGAAACAGCTGACAAAAATGTGGCTTGTGGATTTTTGAGTTGGTAAAAATATTTAATCCTACAGACTGGAGGAAAAATAATTATTAAAGCATACTGGCAATCCAGTGTGGAGACTAGAATATTTCCTTACGTTTGTATTATACTTTTACTATTATTGTACATATAGCTCATAGGATCATCATGAAAATCCCACACAATGGAGAAGAGGGGTATTTTATAAATATGAAAATGGGGTCACAGAAAGCCCAGATCATCCAGTTAGTGAATGCGAGCTGGGATTAGGATCCACTTCTGATTCCTATTTCTGAATTTTGTCTCCTGTGTGCTGATGCCTCTTTAATTATCTTTTGCCTCCAAGAAACTTGAGTATTTTAATTTTGGATGTTTTTCTTTCCTTCCTTTACCCCCCAAAACCAAACATTAACTTTGTGGCAGAGAGTAATTTTTTGTTTCTTTTCATTTGAATTTGTAGGGTTGCATATTGGAGATTTTTCTTTTTTAATAAATTTATTTATTTTATTTATTTATTTTTGGCTGCGTTGGGTCTTCGTTGCTGTGTGCAGGCTCTCTCTAGTTGCAGAGAGCAGGGGCTACTCTTAGTTGCGGTGCGAGGGCTTCTCACTGCAGTGGCTTCTCTTGTTGTGGAGCACAGGCTCTAGGCGTGCAGGATTCAGTAGTTGTGGCCGTCAGGCTCTAGAGCGCAGGCTCAGTAGTTGTGGTGCACGGGCTTAGCTGCTCCGTTGGCATGTGGTATCTTCCCCTACCAGGGCTCGAACCCATGTCCGCTGCGTTGACAGGCGGATTCTTAACCACTGTGCCACCAGGGAAGTCCTGGGGATTTTTCTTCACAGTCAGTACACTTTGTTTTGTTTATGTTTTATTGGAAAATATTCCTTTGCCTGAATATCTATGTTCAACTCATCCCTTTTGTGATTTATCCTTTCCTTTTTTCTTTCTCACTGTCTTTTAAGTATCCTGAATCTCTGCATGCAAAACACCATCGCAGATGTCCACAGCAGCCTGATTCCTAGAGCCCCCCTGTTCTAAGCTTCCTCTTTCTTTGATATTAGTCACAGTTAAATACTACTTGCTGTCCTATCTCAGAGTACTCGGGAAACTGTGGGACCCTGAAGCACAGTTGTCAGTGGTGGCAGTGATATGGAATGGGGAGAAAGAAGTCAGAAAGAAATGTTTAAAGATGCTGCAGTTAGCTGATAAACCGAGTCTTGTTTTTCTCCCTCTACCACCGTCTGATTTATGATTCTGGAGGCTCCAGAAGAGGGAGGTTTAAATTGTTCTCAGCTAAGCTGCAGACCTCATCAGCTAAGCTGATGTACGCTTTCCTCAAGGTATAATGAGAGTTTTCAGTCCTTTTTGGTAGAGATAAGATTTAATCTCACAACCTGGATAAACTTCCTTTTCATAACTCTGCCTAATTAAAGATACACATTTGAGCCAACGTACCTAAGGCATGCAAACGTTTCTACTCCAAGTTTTGTAAATCTTTTCTTTGTGAACAGCTACTTTCAGTTTTCCTGAAATTTTACTGCACAGAAGGTGTTGGCTGAAGCAATGTACTTTGTGTATTCAGTCATTTACTCAATCATTTATTTATTGTGAAAATGACTGTTATAATGGCTGCCAATAGGGTACTCACCTTTCCAAGGGTGTCAGAGGTGCTATGGGAAATGTTTTGTTTTTCTCACATATTGGAATCTCTGAGAATCACTGAGAGGGGAACACGACAGTGATAACTAGCTTTGGGATCAACCTGGTTAAAGTTGTGGCCCTAAAAGTATACCCCTTGCTGTTTAAAGTGCCAGAGAAGTTCATGATTGACTCTCTGTGCGTATACAAAGTTCTCTATGTCTCTGAGATTTCAATATTTTTCTGTTAATCGTAGGGTTTTTTTTTGGTGAGTGGGAGGAAGATCAGATTTTAGAGCTTAGAAATCCATTTGTTCTCCATCTTAACAAAGACTCAGAAATCAAATTTGGTTATGTTTTTAGGAAGAAGAATTACCTCAAAGATACTGTAAACATCATCATCACTCAGGACCTGCTTTGGTGTGTAAATGATTCCATTGTGAGTTATATCTTCTGCATTGATGCATTTTTCCCCATCTTCATTCACGGAACCTCCATATCTAACACTAAGGCTGCTCTTTACTGGTAGCAAATCATAGACCTGCGAAATAGAGAGAACAAAGGAAAAACTCTATTTTATTTTATTTTATTTTATTTTATTTTGAGTGTGATAATGTTCAATCTGGAGTTTAAGAGATCATGGTGCTTATTTAACACTCCCATACCAACATTATAAAAAGTGACACAGAAATCATGGGGAGATATTAAGGGTTATGGATCCTAATCCTCTTCTTGTACAAAAGAAATTAATACAGAAAGATATCAAATTAATTGATCAAAGACTCAGAGCCCATTTTGGCTGAGTAAGTATAAAACTCAAGTCTCTTTGTCTCCCAGCCCAAACGCCTACTTTTAAAAGAAAGCAAAAATGTGGACAGTACAGAGAAACATAATGAAAGAATAAAAGTCATTCATACCCATCACCCAGAAACAACCTCTGTAAATACTTAATTCATTCCCTTTTCCCATTTTATATGATTAAGTTCTTACCAAGTTTTTTTTTTTTTAAGTCTACTATTTTAAGACCAAGTTTAACTTGGAAAAAAACTAGGTACAGGGGTAACCTAGAAATAAATCCATTCCAGTTCAGTTTTTGCCCAGAGCCTTGCACGAGGCTACCTGCTCAGTCATATAGTGTTCATTAAACACACAGTGACTCCCTGCGGACCTGCTGTCATCTCTTATCTACGCTACTACAATAGCCTCCTAACTGTTTCCATTCTTGCTCCCATACTCTGAGCGGCAAACAAGATCTTCTTACTAGATAAATCTAAATCACTAAATCACTCTCCTGCTTAAAACTCCTCAGTGATTTACCACTACATTTGCTGTCAACTCCTAACTCCACGGCAAGCTCACAGCGCTTGTCATGACCTTCTTTACTTCCATTCCGCCTACCACCTCTACCATCCTCTTCTCTCACCACTACGTATGAGGTCATTCCCTTTTCCTCTTTGAACACTGCAGACCTATTCTGGCTGCAAGACCTTCAGGCACGCTGCTTTCATTCTTTTCATGCCTACCCCTGCCCCTCCATTATCTGGCGATCTGAGAAGACGCCCCAATCACTAATCACTATATCAAAACCTGTTCAACTCTTTTCTTTAGCTCAACATCCTGTTTATTCCTTAAATGATACTTATCAAAATTTAGAACTATTATATGTTTATATGTTTTTGTTGCTTGCTTGTTTAATAACTCACAAGACTATACATCTAAAATGGTCAAAGACCACATCTGATTGTTCACCATAAGAACTCCTATTCCTGGAGCAGTATCTATCCCATAGTCCAGACGCAGGGGATATTCGTTAAATAAATAAATGGACAACGAAGACTGTAAACTATTGGGCCCTTTTGGAAGTTCTTCATTATAAGAAACATCTTTAAAAGACAAGTGTGAATGGAAACTCTCTTTTGTCCGTACTTAAAACCAATGAGTAAGTGCCTGCTTTTTAGAGAAGACTTAAAAACCTGGCATTTCACATACTATCTTTTTTTTTTTTTTTTTCTTTTTTCCACACACACACACACACACACACTGTATTTTATTTTTACAAGAGATAAATAGACTGACACCAAGCATTGTACATGGATGACCACAACAAAAGCAACAATGATTGCAATTACCAAACATGAAACACACTCATACTATCACATACTATCTTGAATTGTGGTGTGTTAGACATGACATTGAATAAAATTTGGTTCAAATCCCACCTTTAAAATATATTTTTGGCATGTTCTTTCTATAGTTGCTTAATTTATCCTGGCTGTGTTTTCTTCATTCATAAAATTAAGGTAATAATATCCACGTTAAGGAATTATTATTCATTTATTCGTTCATTAAAAATGTGTTGAGGGACTTCCCTGGCGGTCCAGTGGTTAGGACTCCACGCTCTCACTACCGAGTGCATGGGTTCAATCCCTGGTCAGGGAACTAGGATCCCACAAGCCATGCAGTGTGGCCCTCCCCCACCGCCAAAAAACAAAAAAAAAGAAATGTTTTGAGCATCTTTTACATGTGAAGACTGTGCTAGGCACAGGGAATGTAGTAGTGAACGAGACTGCTCACTCTTTGATATGTTATAGCAGAGAATGAAGTAAGATGATCTGTGTGAAGCACCTTGTGCAATGTCTTTTTTGGAACTGAATTGAATCCAAACTCATATGTGACTTACTACACTATGCCTGACACTCTGAAGAACTTGTCCTTTGCAGTTATAACTTCCAGCTTCCAAAAATAGTCATATCATGTGTGCATTTTCTGATATGCAAGACTGAAATGAGACTCACTGACTGAGGTGAGACCTCAGCTTCAGGCTTCATCAGCAGGACACTCTGGTCCACTGCACGGAGGGCACAGAGGGAGTAAGCAGCGGCTGTGACCTTCAGGTTGGTATCTGAGGCTGGCAGGCCCTGGGCTGAAGAGAAGCTCAAATTTACCTGTAAAGAGGATATGATTATAGCCACAAATTTTCTAATTGTTACAATCTTAAAACTCTCTTCTACCCCAGGGTAGGACTAGTCCTTTCCACACTTCCTTTCTCTTCATCCATGTTAGAGAAGGGTTAAGAGATGAATCTGCCTGGCAACTACCAGTTAACCATCTCTGGAATAAACTGGAAATGTGGTTCGGTTAACTCAGGTTTCCCACTCTTTTTATAACCAGTGAAATATAAATTGATTTTGATCACAGTAAAAGAGAACCTTGAGTGGGAATTGGAATGCACACGCTAACAAAGATACATACCTATCTCCACACAGTGTTTTTGTGATGAATGTGTGTAGTTTGCACGGGGCTGTGAAAAATCCTATTCCACCTCTAAGACCAGCCAATGAAGTCTCCTTCAGTTGGCCCTGTTAATCACCTGGCATTCTAAAGCGGTGTAGTACTGTTTATCAGCATCAGGAATTTACTCATTAATTAAAAAAACTAAACATCTAATATGCATCCTAAGAGTTAATTCACTGACAATATTCAAAGGATTGTGAATAAAGAATAAGAACTACAAAATAATGAAAAATTGTGCGTAATTTTTTTCAGAGATTTGACTGGTTTGGCCAGTAGAAATTCATCTGTAAGTGAATCTATTGGTTCCTTATATTTATGTTAGAATTTTTTGAGTAGAATCTTGAGTAAATTATAAAATAATTTGGAATTTAGTTACTGCAGTAGCATCTGTTAAGCTTCCACGTTCTTGAACTGAAAGCTGATTTGGACTGGAATGAAATAGTACATTCCGTTAAATAATATTTGACTTGGATTGCTGAATTTAACTACGATAATCTGCTATGTGGTCTACTGAATTAATGTAACACTTTGGATTCATGTATATCATATGACATATATGAAAAAAATTAATTGGTTTATCCTCAAGGTGCAGTAGTATTCATCTCTATAGTTCAATATATTATGAAAACACTGCTTTTGGAGAATTCTATTTTAAATATGTTTGTTTTTATTTTTAGAAAATTTAAGTTCATTAAAATATGTTTGTGAATGTCCATACCAAATGAACAAGTGAGTTATTTGAGATTATAATCACTGAAGATACTCCTAACCAAGAAATGGATATGCTTGAATATGTAAAATGTTCTACTGATATGAGAACCAGAAAAGAACTTTAAGGCATATTTTGAGAGCCTGTACCTATCCATATTAATCAATGTTATCCTTAATGAATAATTATTTCCAGTTAGGAATAACAGACAATTTAAACTGTTACATAGTATTTAATGTGTATAATAAATCTGTCATTATTAAAGTAAGAAAGTGGTATATGGATGGCGAATAGAAAACAGGTTTCCTCTTTCCAACAAAGATCAAAAAATTATTTAAAGTATATTGGTTTAAAGAAACACAGGTCTCACACTGACCTGGATCTTTCCTCACATTCTCAACCCACTTTTTACTCTGCTCATCACCCTGTCAGGATGTCTCACTTCTAGGGTCCTTAATTGTTAACTTTAATAACTCTCTAACTTTTAAACACATAGTCAACTTTCTTCTGAATACTGCAAAAATCTTCATCTATATTTATCATAGCTTAGCTCCATCTGTGATCAATGATAAGTGAAAAGATATTTGATGTGAAGTGATTGAATATAATGTCCATGGACTTTTGCTTCTATGTGGAAGTTTTATGATATGACACAGAAGCTGTCAGATGTTTTTGCACCAGAGTGAAACCACTGCTGGGATGAGTAAAGTGTGCTGAAAGCTGTAGCATAAGATGGCCATTCCAAGGTTTAACAAAAAACTAACTACCCATGATTAGCAATAAAGACATTGGCGCTCGAAGCAAAAGTCTCTTCTAGGTTTATATGAAACACACAGAACATCCAAACAGAACACAAATGATGCTCTTGGACACCTGTCCAGGTTTAGTAGCATTCTTTAGTAAGATGGAGTTGAAAATTTATTCAGAATCCACTGTGTATTTTCTTAGATCATTGTATGTTAAAAAGGACAATCTAAATATAATTCTCATTGCAGAAATGTTCACTTCCTGTAAATGCATGTTGTTTTAATCTTCATAAAGCTCATGTTAGAGTCCTTGTAGGTATATTTTAAAAAATATATCTGAAGTCTGTGGATCCTATTTGATTGTTAATGTTAAGATTACACAGAAAATTCTGTTGGGATAAAGCTTATTAATATCTCAGTAGGCTTCTCATTACAGCTATGCATTCTTTGGAAATATAAGAAGATCCCATATGCAACTTAGATTTTTATGCTATAGTCATTATTAGAGTGCCCAGGCTATGTTTCTCAAAATGGGATACATACATATACCCCTGTTCTGTTTCAAATTCAAAGTGAGTTTAACTCACAATAAATTACTGATTTCTGCAGTAGTACATGGAGGCGTGTCAGGGGGATATGATAGAATAAAACTGACATCATTGTGAAGCATCATTTTTAACCGAAAATTTGGGGAACAAACATTTCAAAATTAAAACTATTAAAGGTTAATTGTAGAATATATTTTGAATTCCACATGAATTTTCAGATAAAGCAAGAGAAAAAATTGTGCTGATGGCCACCTGCTTTGAACAACTCCTCTAAACCTCCCAGGGCTTAGCGTCAATCTTTCCTTTAGAGGTCCTTTGGCAGAAAGTTTTAGCAGCACTGCGTGGCAGTCTTTTAATGTACATAAGTTCCTTATTTTCCATACTTTAAAAGGGGAGATGAAGAAAAGGACTGGGCTTAAACAAAACACCCACCTTATTGGCAAAACAGTTTTCAATCTCGAGTTTCTCAGTATCTGCAATAACTTCTCCATTAGGTAAAATAGTATAAATAAGCAACTGGGCTGTAGGAGCAATGTCTGATTCCACTTGAAAGGAGAAGGAAAATACCCCTTTCACTGGAGAGTAAAGAAAGTTAAAGATAATAGATTAGGAAGAGGGAAGAGTTTCAATTTTATAAAGAAGAGGTTCTCAAATTATTTAACTTATTTACATTTGGAGCGTACTGAAGTAAGACTTGCATTTATACCATTTTGCGTGCAGTAGTATTCAATAAATATATGCTGAACTAATGACATTTTCCCCTAAAGATGTAGGTTAAATTGTTCATTTCCTCTGCGGAAGTAGAAAAGAACATTTAGTGAATGTCTCTATTTTTAAATTAAAAAAAAAAAGACATTAAGAAGAGAGAAGAACTTTTAGACACCTTTAGTGATCTCTACCTATGATCCAATCAGCACAGTTCTTGTCATATGCATGAGGCCAAGTCAAAGAATGCAACATAGTCTTTACCTTCAGGCCATTTAAAACAGAGCGGAGATACAGGTACAAATAATCACGTACAAAACAGTACGCCTCTGATTTTTATAAAAGAATTCAATGCATTTATCTTAGTGGTTACTTTCTGTGTGAATTACATAGTGTTTAATTCATGTATCTGCTTAATCTTATAAATGTTCTGTTTTATATTTGTAGCATAAATTTCTTTAAAAACTGTAGCCTTCCTATATCGATAGAAGATCTGAGGGCAGCTTGTGGTGAAAATACACAAAAACAGCAGGGTCAAAATAAATTTGAAACAATGATACTGAAACCATATGAAATTGGATTTCTGAAGCAGGGTTAAACATAGGCAGGAATAAATTTTATTAAGAAGCTATAACAGGGCTTCCCTGGTGGCACAGTGGTTAAGAATCCGCCTGCCAATTCAGGGGACACAGGTTCGAGCCCTGATCTGGGAAGATCCCACATGCCGCAGAGCAACTAAGCCTGTGCCCCACAACTACTGAGCCTGCGCTCTAGAGCCCATGAGCCACAACTACTGAAGCCCGCGTGCCTAGAGCCCGTGCTCCACATCAAGAGAATCCACCGCGATGAGAAGCCCACGCACCGCAATGAAGAGTAGCCCCTGCTCAACGCAACTAAAGACCATGCGCAGCAATGAAGAACCAATGCAGCCAAAAATACATAAATAAATAAATAAATAAATAAATAAAAATAAAGTTCCCTTTTTTAAAAAAAAGAAGCTATAACAGATGGTTAAACACTAGAGTGCTTAAATTTAACATTGAGTTTCCTAGAAATCAAAGACAAATGGAAAAGCAACCATTTACATAGTTATCATCAAATAAAATGAAGTGTATTTTTTCTTAGAGAGACACTTCCTTCTCCGCATTTCACCTCTCAAGATACTCAGTATACTATATAGGATTTAAACTCTATTACAGGAACTGATTTTGAAGAAATTGCCTTAGGAGGCAGTTTGATTTTTGATATGCTATTAGGAACAACCTTACCTGCTCTAGAAAAACCAATATAATGATCAATCCCATAAAAATCAATGATTAAATGGAGAATTAGAGGCACTGTCCATATTTGAGTGCCTGAATTCAATTTTTTTAAGCAATAAAAAAACTTCTAGCAAGAGATATTTTACAATACATATTCTTTATTTTTTCTTGGAAGTATTGACTCGCCTTGGGTGAATGGGCTGTTCGATCTTTCTAAATATGCTTTGTTAATAAATGTTGCTTTAGTAAAATGATAGCCTATAACTATTCAAATGAACAGAAAAAAAGGAAGCTACTTATGAGATTTAACCTGGGGACATGTAACAAATAAAGAGACTAAATATACTTATCTTTTCATAATAGATTATTTCTTGAAAAGTTAGCTATTCTTTCTGGGATAACAGATATCAATGGATATTTATGATTCAAGAAAATCTAGAAGGAGAGTATGATCTAAAAGAGAGAGGCAGGAATATAAGAGAGATTTGAAGATGGTGTGTTGCTGGCATTGAAGATGGAAGAAGAGGCCATAAACCAAGGAATGCAGGAGGTCTTTGGAAGATGGAAAAGGTGAGGAAACAAGTAATCTCCTAGAGTTCCAGAAGGAATGTAGTTCTGCTCACAACTTGATGTTAGCCCGTAAGACTTCTGATCTACAGAACTATAAGATAATAAATTTGTGCGGTTTTTAGCCAGAGAGCTTCCTACAGAAGCAATAGGAAACTAATAAAAAAACATACAGAGTAAAATTTTTCTTTGGTGATTTTCTGCATTTTTCAATTATTTTCTGCATTTACAAAATTTAATAATAAAATGAATATATTTTACTTTAGAAATAATATTTAGAATATAGAAATGTTATAAAAAGGATAAAAAAAAGTTCTAAATGGACTAAAATGAACCTAGTATCCTTCTTTTATCAGCTTCCTCCTCTTCGGTTGATGGAAGAAAGCTGGTGACCATTTCCTCCAATGTAAGAAATAGCTTCATCTTGCTAAAACGTTTAGGATTTGACAATTTGAGAGAAAAAATAGGAAATCCTGAAAGTACTTACTCTCTCCTTGCTTAATGGACAACACGTGGGTTCCTGACCGAGCGATGCTTCCTCTTGCTTTGATCTGAAGGCAGAGGGAAATACATGTATTATCATTTTAAAGGGTACTTATTAAACTTACTTAAACATATGTATAATACACAAATAAATAATAACTCACTTCTTCAACCCAGAAGTTGTTATTGTTCACTAAATTTCTCTTTCAATATTTTCCTATACATATAGTTTAAATAATAAACTTTACTTCAAACAACATACTTTAAATAACAAACATAAAATTTTAGTGTTTTAGAATTTTACTTAATATTACTACTTATCTTGAATATTAATATTTTAAATTTACATATTCTTTCAACAAATATTTTAAGCATCTATTATGCGCAAAGCAATATATAGTGAAAGCAGGTATAAAATATATGTAAGTATTCTCTATTGTTGCCTCTATTAAAAAAAAAAAAAACCAACTAAAAGTATTTACACTCTCTATGTGCCAGGTACTGAACTAAATAATTTAGTTTTAAGATTTTTATTTAGTTTTGACAATAACTCTATGAAGTAGGTATAAATACTATCTTCAGTATTCAGATGAGATGATTGACATTTCTCTTTACAAATGAGATTAAGTAAATTACCTGAGGTCGCATAACTAGGAAGCAATAAAGCTAAGATTCTAACTTACTGCCAATTTTTTCACTTTTTTATAGAATAAAAAAATACTATTTATAGTTAATGTTCCGATACAGAATTTCCTAAACGTAAGTTTTTCTTCTTAAAAAGACTTACTTGGATAACTACCAACTTTGAATATTTTAAATTTTTGCACATAAATGGTATACTGACCTGAAAAGGATCATATCAATTTATAATATGCCTGTCAATGTACTTTTCCCTGCAGTTACACCAGTTCTTGAACTTTGTAAATTATTTAGAACCTTTATAAGAATAAAATACTACTGCTTTATTCTTTTAATTTTCACTTCTCCAATTAATGTTAAATTGACATTTTTCCAGAAGATTGTTTATACTTTTTATTTCCTATTGGCTAAGTTCTTGATTTTTATCCTTTGCTTATTTATCTACTGGGTTCTAGGAAAAACAATCTTTTTGTCTAACAAGGCATTTGTCTTAAGCTCTTTCCTCTTCCATTCAATAATTTTCCACTGGAACTCAGAAAAAAAAAAAAACTTAAAAGTTTCAGTGGAGACCAGAACATAAATGAAAAATTAAAGCATTAATTTGTTAGGAAACAACTTCTCTTCACTCATAAAAACATTATATTGATATAAAGAGCATTACTTAGATAGGAACTCTATCTTTTTAGGGTCTACATAATTAGTAAGAGCTACACTGGCTTTTATTCTTACCAAATAATAGAAGGTTAATTCTTTTTCATCATTCAGAATCTGTCCATTCAGGATGTAGTGTGCCCAAATCTCCTGGGTTTGCCCACAGGCGATGGTACCAGCCACAGGTTCAAGGTGAACATAACTCTTGCTCGGGGAAAAAATATGCCTTACAGTGTGCTGTGCTGGTGTGTGAAATTCTTCAAGCCACCAGTTATCAAAACAGAGGTTATTCTGCTTGTAAGTGACCTAATGGATAGAATAAAGGTCTTAAGTAGGTTATTTGTTATTAACATATATTATGTATATATTGGCCACTCTGTCATTTACTGAAGATTTTATAAGAATCATGCTTACTTGGTTTCATTATAGGCTGCCTTCCCAAATAAAGCATAATCTCGAAACAACTTTCCCTTAAGTTTATTTAAGTTTATGCCATACTGATTTAGTAGGTATTATTCACTCATAGTCAAGATTAATTACTTTTTCTTCATACCCTTATGGTTGTAAGTTGCATAAGGACATTTGAATATTTAACACAAAACAAAAATAGTGGTATACCAAGGAAACAAGGCAAAATCTAATTTGTAATAAAATTGTAAAAATGTTGAATTTTCAAGAGACTATCAAGGTGTTCTAATATTTAAAAGTCTCCTGAAACTAGACAATGTTGTAAACAGAGTCTATCTAAAGTAAAAGTTTCTGACAGAGAATTTTTCATTTCTTATTATGTAGTTCTCCACATTGCTTAATTTCTACTTTAGTCTTTATCACCTTTTCTTTTCTCCCTGGAATTCACCTGCTTCCCATGTACCCTTAAATTCTGTGGCCCCAGTGATCTGTGTCTTTTTAGTCCCAGATGCCCCTTTCCACTTACCGAAACTGAAATGAATGAAGATGTGAAGTTACTGGTGTCAATGGAAATGTTCGCCAAACCGTGCTCATTCGTAGTAAAGCTGGCACGGTATGCAGGTACATCCACGTTGACGACTACAGTTTTATTGGGGATTGGCTGATCCTTCTCATCAACTAGAAGAACCTAGAAATAGGAAAGTGACAGCTGGTTTCGGGTGTTATATAGCAATAACATTTTCTACCCTGTCGTATTCGCCTCTTGACGCCTTGGCCATTGTCACTTAACGAAGATCTTAGAATATGAAAATAAGATTTGTTTTCTGGGCTCTAAAATATTTTTCTTTTTGACATTTATATTTAGATAACTTATGAGCATTCAACTGAGAATAGCCAATAGTGGACTCATGATGTTACCTTCCCAAATTTTCTTCATCTCTGGTGTTCTCTATCTCAGTATATAGGGCTTCTATCCGTCCGGTAATTTATACAGGAATACGTAGGGCCTTATTTTTTTGGTCATGTTCTCTCTTTCACTGCCTATATATAACAGTGCCTATATCTAACCCATTGCCAAGTGCTAACCCTTCCCCTGCTAAACGTCTTTTATTCCTATTTACTTCTCTCCAAATCTACTGCTTCCATTCCAGTTAAAACCACAATATTTTTTCCCATCCGGTTTCCTATATCTTTCTATTTAAGTTTATGCAGTCCACCACCCTCTGCTGCTCTGTCCTTGCTTCAAACCATTCTCTATACAGTTTAAACTACACTGCTCATGTCATTCTCCCTAAAACGTTCAGTAACTTCTCAATCCAAAATTCTGAACATAACCTAAAACACACTTGGTTCTTTGATCCTGAAAAAGCTGTTGTACACCTACAGCCTTGGCTGTTCTCTCATCTTTCTTAAATTTCTGGCCAAGTCATATTCATCCTCCAAGTCTTCAGTTTTCTCATGCTTTTCTCTTGACCTGAAATGGTCTTGCCCCATTATTAATTTCTTGCCAATTTGATACAAAATACTGGAATACCTTAAGACAATATCAAATTCGTATACGTCAATAAAATGAGGAAATTGCCTGTAAACTGTCAATTCAAAGATTAGTTATTACAAAATAAAATGTAAAATGCCTAGAAATCTTACATTCCCTTGATAGTTTACTAAATTGGATATCAGTCTTATAATTTAGCAATATTATTATGAATATTGAGCCTTGAAACGAAAAAAAATTTAAAACCTAACAATAAAAAAACTAGATGAAAATATCTTATTCTTTCTATAGAAAATTATATTATAAAATCATTGTTTATAAAGAGGCAATCAAAGAGTATGCAGCCAAACTATAAAGGAAAAGTGTATTATAAAGGTGTGTTAGGAAGTTAATTAGTAAGAATATGCTTTTTTTTTTGGGATTCTGTGACAGTATTTGCCTTTCAAATTTGTAATTTGTTATATTCTTTTCTTACTCTAAATAAATATTCATTTTTATAATAAATTTTGATTTTGTGATATAAAAATTTGTTTTCTTAAAAGCCACATCCCCCCAATCATGATGATATTGAAAAGATTACTTTACCTGCCCAAAGAAAGGGAGCCCACGTCTGTAATGGGAATCCACTTTTGTAAATTTCAGTTTGCTTAAGGTGTTTGTGATTTCACATGATCCATGTCCAGTTAATTCCAACCCTGAAAAATAATTCAGTGAAGTTGAACTCTTCCATATATTCAGCTCACCTCCTACTTCCATCCCAGTTTCACTCCATTATAACAAAATACCATCCATATACTCTTTTCTTAGTCTTTCCAGAATTTCTCATGCTTAGAAAATCATTGGTATCCATACTTCCTCAATTCTCTGTTTTCACAAATATTCTGCTTGTTCCACACATGTTCTTGAGAAGTTTTTCACCTCATCTCCTCTGGGATCTTGCTCTATCTTTGTGTCTATTTCACATCCACGCCTTCCCCCAACAACTTTCTGCATACAACTTGATTCTTCACATTGGCCTAAAAATATTCTTAAATTTCTATCACAAACTACTTCCCCAGCAAAAACATTCTTTTTACCACATGGTGAAAAGTATAGCCAATACCCAGTGCTCTTCCATTCAGTGAAGTGTGATCTGTATTTTAACTCCATCATCTAAAGCACCGCTCTATCAAGTCTAAAAGATCCTTATTTTCCTCCAATATGGTATTCTCATCTCAGACTGCATCAAAATGAACTCTCAGAAGTACTTCATACATAAGTACCACTGAAACCCTACCAGTGGCATCTAAGAAATTGTCCTTATTTCCCCTAACCCTGTGACTTCTAGTTTTATTTTGCTGACTTATCTGATACATTTCCTAACTGCAGTTGTTTCTGTTCTTGGGCCCCTCATTGTCTGCCTCTAGCCTCAATTTAGCAATGCTAAGTGAGCTCACTTTCAGAACACTTGCATTTACTCTTAGGAGGATCTGGACACAATGAGAATGGTTTCAGATTTACATTTCTGGTTCTGATTTTGTTCTTTCTTTTGAAATTGTCAAAATGAATTTCATTTTGACATGAAGTTCATGACATGAACTTCCATCTTGATGTTCCAAACTGTGATTAATTATCTTTGACACATTCTCATCAGCATAGCTCTTTCTCATCTTTTCCTTATCTTGGTTAATGACATTTCCATTTCCCCGGCCCCCAAGTTGTAATCTTTGGGGTCACCTTTGAATAGTATTCTGATGTATCACATTGTAACACATTTTTCATCTAGCCTGCCCTTCTCATGCCTACTGGAATTAACTTTAAAAAAAAAAATCGGGCTTCCCTGGTGGCGCAGTGGTTGAGAATCTGCCTGCTAATGCAGGAGACACGGGTTCGAGCCCTGGTCTGGGAAGATCCCACATGCCACGGAGCAGCTGGGCCCGTGAGCCACAGCTGCTGAGCCTGCGCGTCTGGAGCCTGTGCCCCGCAACGGGAGGGGCCGCGATAGTGAGAGGCCCGCGCACCGCGATGAAGAGTGGCCCCCGCTTGCCGCAACTAGAGAAAGCCCTTGCACAGAACCAAAGACCCAACACAGCCAAAAATAAATAAATAAATAAAGTAAATTAAAAAAAAAAAAAGTGGAAAATTGCTTCATTTGTAACACTTTAAAAAAAAATCAATTTATTTAGGTCATTCTCCTTAAATATATCTGAAGATATCCAATGCTTTTCATAATAAAGTCTAATCTCTTTAGTACATGATTTACTTTTCTAAAACACCTTAGCACCAGCCTACTTTTTTAAGATTCTTCTGGGACTGAACACATTTGTTTTATGCCTATTGCGCTTTCCTGCTCCATCGCTATCTTTCAAAATACTCTCCATTCTATTCAAATCTGCTCAAACGTCACTTTTCAAAGCCTTCTTCAGCTCTATATTAGAATTAACTCTCTCTCTTCATGCTCATTTGGCCCTTATTTTTTACATTTCCTGGGGAAATTTTATTACGGTTATATATAATACGTGCATACGTATATACATAGCCATATATATAATTTCTTTGTAGATTCCTAATTCCTTGAAGGCAGAGACCATGCCGTTGTTACAGTCCCCAGAAACTATAAAGCATTTTACATGGAATGGAAGTTTGATAAATGTTTAATAAATTAATAAATATTTAAAAATAATACAAACCTGTTCCCTCCTCTCTGACCCTGGCTTCCACTTGTAATTTCATGTCATATCCTTTTTGTCTCAGATGAAATATTTTACTTTTTACCAGTTGTGTGAAACAGCCTTCCTCGTCTGCCTGAAGAGAAGGGAAGAGAATTCCTGGGTCCTCTGATTTGTGATAAAAAAAAAGTCAGTTACCAACCTATGAACATTTTGTGTTGGCCACAGAAGGAAATTTTACAAATGTTCTGACCATCTTTTGGGTGCTTATCTTTTCCCAAGCCCCCAAATGATACAAAATTTCTTCATTAATCATTGAGTTAATCTAATCATTGCCAACCTTTGCCTTCTCCCCTCTCTTCCAAAAGCCTATCCCATTGCTGTCATATTAAACTTCCTAGAGTTTCCCCAATGCACCATGGTATTTTGTCACCTTATCTCTTTGTGTGTGTGTGTATATTGTTCCTCAAATAACATTCTTTCTTCCATTCTCATCTTGGCCAACAGTTACTGCTCTTCTAAACTCAGCTCAGACATAACATGTTCTAAGGAGCCTCTGTAATGACCTCCACCTAAATATCGACTAGGGACTGTATTTTCTTAACTGTGTTTTCTTGATATCTAGGACATTAAAAAAAAACACATATATTCCTTGACTAGATGAATCATTATAGCAATTAGATCTCTAAACTAAACATTGGGTTTCATATTATAATAAAGATTTGTTTTCATTTTTGTACTTATTTACATGAAAATATTTATTGCATAATTAAATTTAATCTTATTTAATGTACTTATATGCAGATCTCATGACTCATCTGAAAATAGAAATTAATCCTAGTCTCCCTGATATAGTAAGGATTTTGGCAGCTAGATTTCTCTCATGTTTATCTTGCTTATCGATGTTTACCTTGAACTTCATCATCATATTCACCACCCTAGCCTTTCATTTATTTGGTCTCTACAACTTTGATAACTTGCTTTTCCACACCCTTATAGTGTCCACTCACATTGCCACACCCTGGACTTTTATATACTCTTCCCCTGAAATCAGTATTCATACATTTCATTTTTTAATACGTGTCCTACTGCTGTTCCCCTTAGTTATTCTTGCTCCACTTTTTCTCTGATGTAATCGAGGCCTCCAGTTCATCATCCCTCTCAGTCCCCCTCTCCTCAACCTGATGCTGCTTTCAGTCTCCTCTACGCAGGGTAGATTCCATAGGGTGTCATTTGATTCTCCCACTAGCCCAATTCTTAACATCTGTCACATTCTTCTTCTATTATCCGTTTGATAAAAGCCAACTTTGGAGACTTCCACATCCTTTTATGCCCATATACCTGGCATGTCAATTGCGGTCAGAAGGAAATTACAAAACTGGCCAAATAAATACCATTATAAATCCATGAGCCCAGCCCTCAAGTTGGTTCCGATCATTGCCAGGCAATCTTAAAATGTTTCCCTTACTCCACACTTCTCCTAGGTGACTATTTCAAACACTACTCTCATATTGTATTGTATTGTATTGTATTCTCTATTCTATTATCAGCCACAAGAAACCAAGATCTGGTGTTAGTGTCCTGGGGAGAGTGATTTCCATATACCTGCTGACTAAATTCTTCACAGATACTTTGTGAATGTTTTCCATGGCAGGTAGAACTGTATCGTGAATATCTTCTGCACACATTAATTGTCACCAGACCACGGACAGGCTTTCCATATGTGTATCTATAACAGTAAAGAGTCACACAAAAAATACTTAACATAAATAACTCAGATGTTCTTCACAGGATTTGATCCATTCATATACCCATCTTACTCACTGACAGAAATTGTATTTCCTTCCAAAGCATTTGTACTTTAGACGCACTTATTCTGAAACTGTCTTAATTATCTACAACTCTAAGAGAAAATACTTACTGAATACTGAAATACTTTTTGAAACACCTCCAAATGGAAAAGTAACAATGCAGTTTTTCTCAGATCTTTCTTCCCTCTCAGCTGAAGTTTTATTATAAAACTGCCTTATTTCCTTCTTTCTCTGCTGTCAGATTATCTAGGTTATGATTCTAGCTTTGCCAATACCTCCTAAGTTGTTTTAGGAAAAAAATTAGGGAAGCATACACAGTGTATTTCTAAGTCCTCCCTAACTCATGTATAGTTTAAGAGGATAAATGAGGAATTAAATGGGAAAGCACTAGCTATAGAACAAAAACATTATAAGTGAACAGTATCATGATGACAGTCGGATTCTGCCAAATCTGATGGAGAGATGTGACGTGGTATGGCCTGAATATTTACGTCCCCCCAAAATTCACGTGTTGAAATTCTAAACCCCAAAAGATGATCGTATTAGGAGGTGAGGCCTTTGGGAGGAGGGTGAAGTTCTCAGGAATGGGTTAGTGCCTTTATAAAAGAGGCTCCAGAGAGCTCTCTTGTCCCTTCCTCCATGTAAGGACACAACGAGAAGACACCAGTTATGAACCAGAAAGAGGACCTTCACCAGAACTTGACCATGTTGGCATCTTGATCTTGGATTTACCTGCCTCTAGAACTGTAAGCAATAAATTTCTGTTGTTAATAAGCTCCCCAGTCTGTGGTATTTTGTTATGGCAGCCTGAACGGACTAAGACATGACGTGAAGCTGAACTTAGTCTACTGCTTCTTAAAGTATGCTTCATGGACCACCCACATTGAGATTCCCTGAGATATGCAGTGATATTCAGAGTCCCAAATCCTTCCTCAGATTTATGATTGGAATCTCTAGAGGTGGAGCTGAGGAATCTACATTTTAACTAAGAACATCCATAGATTCTGATGCAGACTTAGGTTAGAGACTTACTGCCCAAACTGTGAAGCCCCAAGCTTCCTCTTTTTATAGTCTCCCCCCAACAAAAAAAAGTGCTGGTAAAGTAATAAATTATTTACTAAATTTAATCACTTTGTTGAATCTTATCTTTAAATCTGAATCAAAAGCCTTTCCCTCTGATGGAAAAATTTATAGCATCAGAGCTGGTGAGAAGAATGAAAACATGTTTTTCATGTTGTTTTTAGAAGCAAGAAGTAAAATCAACCTCCTTGGTGCATGTAGGGGGTAACTCTACTGCACTAAAAGTAAGCAGGGAAGAAATAAATGACATGTATTTTAAATTCTACCTTATATATCCAGCCTTTAAGATAGAGGGTCTACTTAGCTTCTTTCTAGCTTTCCATAGTCTAAGAAATTGGGAACTATAAAAAAAATGGAAATAATAAGACATGGAATAACATGGAATCTATGAGCATGGGCTCCAGAGTTGGATGGCCCAGGTTCAATTTAGCCCAGTGTCTGGGATATAGAAATATAGAAATGCTTCATGAAGCTAGATTTTTTTTTTTTTTTTTTACTTTCAGAGGCAATATAGAATAGTGGTGAAGGGTTCAGGGTCTGGAGTGAACTGTTGGATTTAAATTCCAGTCTTCTGGAATTTACTGTCTGTAGGAACTTGAACAAGTTATTTTATCCTTTATGTGTTGCAGTTTCCTCATTTGTAAAATGAGGATAATTATCCCCATCTCATAGGGTTAGTGTAAGAAAAAAAATGTAAATAAGTGCAAGGCACTTAAAACATTGCCTGGCACATTTTAAGTGCTCAGTTAATAATTTTCATTATTAGCAGTAAAAGTGTTGTATGCCACCACCCCTGCTCCCTAGTCTGAGTTCAGACAAGTTGGGGAGACAGTCATTCCTTCGCTAATTAAAACACTTCAAAGTCCAGTGATCATTATGCGCAATACAAATAAAGTAGGGAAAAAGAAATGAGATGAAAAAAATGTAACTCACAGGCTGCAGACAGATACCACAAATTCATCATCTAGAAAACCAATAGTCTTGGGCATTTTCACTTGGACTTCAAATTTGGGCAAAACTGTTATCAATAAAAGAGAAAAAAAATGGTTGAGAGTGGGCAGGAGGTCCTGTAAGTATTAGTAATGATTCTACTACAGAACCTTGTAACAAAGGGTCACATAAAGTGATTTCAATTACAATAAGGGGCAGCAGGGCCACTACTGGCAAAGGAGATGCCGTCATAACCATGGGCAGTTGGTACCATGTTAACTTGGTTAAAAGCTGGTATTATGGTCCCTAGAATCTCCTTCTCTGAATTTGTCCAAGATTTCAAAGGTGGGAGGAAAGTAGCATCATTAGTCTCTGAAGATCACCATGGTTAGACGCGGTTACAGGTACAGAGGGACCAACAGTTTCCAGTTTGTCCTTATTTTTTCCCTCTCTGTGTCCAGCTCTCCTTCCCAACTTCTAAACCCTGCTGACTCACAGAGACCCTAGGCCCACCATCAGCACCTGGTTATAGAAATACTGGAGTGGTAGGTAAGGAGAGGTAACAGTCTTCCATTGATTCTCCTGTCAGTTTCCCTTCGTGTTCCACTCTGGCATCTGAAGGTGCCCTTGTGTGTTCTGATCTGTCCATCCCCACCAATGCTTCAGAAGGACTGGTTAGTAATTTCCTCTGATCTGCCATCTCCTCCTGTTGGACTCTGACTTTTCCAGCCTCTCTCGTAGTTGTGTGTAATGTTTGTTATTTCTATAATGAATCCCTGGTTCTATAATTCTCATGGCAGTTCTGGTGAGTTTTGGGAATCCTGTTTTTGTGATAGGTCTCCTTATCCAAGGCATGATATATTTAACTTACATTAGAAAATCCGCATAACTGATAACTAATAAGATGGTTTCAATGTCTGATTACTATTATTAGAGTAGATTACATGTAGGTCACACACAGCCAGGATGTAATCCCAGGAAATACCTCCTGTTATAAGATATAGATCAAGAGATGCACGTAGATAACATAATGTATTGGTTAACAATTGATGTTTGAATAGGGTCAGATGGAACTATTAAAATTTCTCTTGCTTCTTGTTGGCTCTGTGATTTTGGTAAATTACTAACTTTTCTAGTATTAATATGTTCGTTTGTAAACTGGAGAAGGTTTAGGATCTGCCTCAGAGGGCTACTGTAAGGATTAAATGAGATAGTGCATGAAACGTGCTTAGCAAATATTTAAATAAATAAAAAGGCTTGCTGATTTTCAACTATTATATGCTAGATTTTTGCTTGTCACCTACATGTAAAAATGATCCAGTCTTACATTCTATAATGTCATAAATATCTTGGACACATGCAGAATTCTTACCATACTCATTCACCTCAAAAGAGTGCTCTATTTTTTCCCCTGACTCCTTCTGCAGTATGACCTTGTAGGGACCCAGCGTGGGCTCCACTGAGAGTGGGAAAGAGAGCTGGTTGAGTCCCCAGTGCAATTTGAGATTGTGCCATTGGAAAATCCGGTTCCTCTTGGGATTCTATAGGTAAAAACATCACAAGTTCATAGAAGCAACTGAATATATAATTTTGAGTAGGGGAACAGCTTTTCAGGGAGAGTGACATTGGGAGTTGGAAAATTAGCTGATTGGTAAATTGGCACCAGAGGTATTAGCAAAGATTTCTAGGAATTCTAGACTGAGCAAAGGACATCTTTCCCAGCTATGAGATATGACAGGTGATAGTACCTCTTTTTGAGATTATGCATACCCATCTTGGTCAGAAATATTGGAAGAGCCACTAAATTGCATCATCTCAGGGAATTTTGTTCCGTCATTTATATCTTATCTACTCTCCCCAGGATTGAAGAGAGACAGGGAAAACGGTGTTTATTTAGTTTTGGTGAAGTGCCAGTGGGGAAGGTGGAGGTGGAGAGAGGCAATTTAACACAACTGGCAGTGAGTCCTCACCCCAACTGAGATACACAATATATTACCTACCTCAATATAAACCACTGGGAACTGAAAAGAAAGAAATAGTATGAGTGTGAGATAGAGTTTAGAAAGAGAACACCATGACATTAGCATTAATACAGTATCGGGACCAGAGGAAGTGAGCCTGTTCATTTCTTGTCCAAATGAGGAAATGTGGCCCCATTTCATTCACAAACCTTTATATGTTTAGTTTGGGACACACGTCTCTTAAGAAGTCATGACTTCCCTTTAATGAAATAATGTACAATTGAGAAACCTACATTTAGGTAAAAAGGTCCTAATAATAGTTTATTTTGCAGATGATGTTTATCTCTGAGAAATTCTCCATTTCTCTAGGAGAGAAATGAAATGCATTTATTTTCTTCAGTTCAATGAAAATAATTGAGTCTTTAAGGGGATAATTTTAACTGAGTATTTAATTTATTTTAAAAATGTAGTTGATGAGCTGATCTCCCTTATTCTCCAGCAGCGATACACTTCTGAGATCTTTCTGTGATAGATTTAAGAATCTCATATTGGTCTCGGTTCTCCAAAAGAATAGGTTTTACATTTTTGCCTGTTTCTGCCAATCTTACCCACTGTTGTGACACTCACCATTTCATTCAAAGGGTGAAAATTGACATCCACAGAGACAATGCGGAATCTCACTGAAACATAGAGATTTTTCTCATGAAACCCTCCAGTGGGAACTCAGGGTGGTAAGACAGATAACAACGTGCCAGGATTTCCATAAATTAATAGAGAACCACACCTTCAACCTTTCAAATTGCTTTTGCTCATTTGATTCTTTGTACCTGTTTGTCCTGGTTTGTAGATGGGTTTGTCTGTCTGGACAAAGACTAGGCTTTCTACTTTTGTTATGTGCATCGGCTTCCTCTTTATGAAGTGCTGGGTTGACCCTTTCACCTGCACAGTAATGAATGCTGAGGAAGATGATGACTCCGGAATCTGTAAAACCGAAAAGAGCTGAAGAATCTGCCCAGATCCACTTCTGAATGTCTCAGCCGCTGTGATTTTCTCATTTCTCTGGTTAGTCCCATGAAAATTAGTAAGGGATAGGGTCAAAGGTGATGTCCCCTCTTTTTACAGATTATTATGATCGTGTAACATGACAGCAACGAATTGTTGATTTGACTGAAGGAAAAATGTCATTGCAATAAAATGAACTAATTCTTCAACAAGTTATGACAATGAAGGCAATAACAAGCTCACATTTTCACAGCAATATGGTAGTATTAAAATAATTATTAAATTTTATTTTTCAACGGTCAAAAACAGCATTACATATCATTGTTGGCAGTAAGCTGGTATGATTAACTATTTAATACTTTAAGTTAATTAAAGGTTACAAGGACAATACATTAACCATCAACCATCTGCGAGATCTTAGAGAAGTCACTTAACTTTATGAATCTATGTGTTTATATCTGTAATGGCATGAACATTATTTTCCTTAGAAGTTTACTTTAAGAGCAAAGATAATAATGGTTATAGAAGTCCTTCCTATAACCATTATTATCTTTTGTATATTGCACTAGTTCTGTTTGTAAATATTATGTAAGTATATTCAGTAGAACTTTTATTTTTAGACTCTAATTTGAAATTTGCTCTGTACTCCTCATTTTTTTCTTCCTTTTGCTTTTTTATTGTTGGGGGTCAGAATGCAAGGCATCAACTAACACGCTCTCCCTGTAATGCTCTCCCTCTTCCCAAGGAGGGATACTGACCATGAAGGAGCTGCAGTAGAAGGAGTGCTTCGCCTCCAGGTCTGTGAGGAGATTCCTGCTCTGCATCTCATACTCCAGAGTTACTGTCAGTTCCACTGTCTCATTCAGGTGATTAAGCACAACACAGGCCTTCTCGGTAACCCCAGCATACAGCTGTGATGGGACCAGGACCAGGTACTGCCTGCGGAGAAGAGGGGTCTGGGTCAACCATGGAGGGGCTAAAAAGACATCATTACTGTGGTTGTTTTCTAGATGATCTTTGCTATCATCACCAATCAGAGAGCAGAGCCAGATTTCAACAGGAGTGGAGAGGAGTATTTTCTTCAAAGACCAATCCAGAAGGCCTTAGAAAGTCAGAAAACCCCTACCAAGTTAAACATCAGTATGCTTCTACTATACTGTGGAAATATTCACTCTCAATATTAGTAAACCTATTCATAAGTTATGGATAAGCACTCCATGAGTTGTTATATATTTTGTATAGAAATAATTTTCAAACTTAGAAATTTTCAGTGAATCAAGTAAATGTGATCATACACACGCACGCGCATGCACACATGCACACACACAAATATTATTCAGAAATCCTGCTGTTCATGACAACATGGATGGGCCTTGAGGGCATTACGCTAAGTGAAATGAACCAGATAGAGAAAGACAAATACTGCATGGTATCTCTTACAACATGCGGAGTCTTAAAAAAAAGTCAAACTCAGAAACATAGAGCAGAAAAATGGTTACCAGGGAATGGGGGATGGAGGAAAATAGGGATAGGTTGGTAAAAGGACACAAACTTTCATTTGTAAGTTGAATAAGGTCTGTCTGAGGATGTACTATATAACATGGTGACTATAGTTGATAACACTGTATAATTGAAATTATATAATTGAAATTTGCTATGAGAGCAGAACTTAAGTGTTCTCACCCCCCCAAATAAATATGAGAGATAGATGTGTTAGATTAATTGTTAGATTGATAGATTAATTAAACTCAATGGGGAGAATACTTTCACAATATATATGTATTGTACACTTTAAATATCTTACAATTTTAATTCTCAGTTATATGTAAATAAATCCCCAAAAAACTTAAAATGTTTTTAAGTAACAAACAATATTATTAATCAATTAATTATCATTGAAACCAGTAAGAAAACCTATCCACATGTGGTCTTGGGTTTCCTATGGATGATATCACAAAACTCTTTGTTCCAGGAAACATTAAGAGATAACGATAATACATGGAGAGGAGCTGAATCGCTTTTCACTACTGTTTCAGAAGCAACCTTAGCTCTTTTCTTTCTTCCACTCTCCAGAGATGGAAGAAAAACTAGGCTAATCATCAGACACATTACCATATACATCCAGAAGAAAATATTCTCCTGTTGCGGTTTGCCCATCGTTTACAATCACCTAAATTTGCTGCACTTTGTGATGCTCTGCTGGCCCATGACCCTCTCTCTTTCTGAAATGTCCTGGTCTAGCTGGAAAACTTCTATTGGCTTCATAAGACTCATCTCAAAAGCAACTTTCTTATGTAGACTTTGGTGATGCCCCTTCACTTGTATCAGTTCCCATGAAGAGTTAGGTTATCTCTGAGTATTCTCACAGAATCCTACAATGCCTGGTTCTGTTTTTGCATTTTATTTCATTTGCTGTGCTCTCTATCTCTCTCTTTTTTATACTATGAGGTACTAAGGGCAGGGGCCACATTTTGTTAATCTGTATATTCTCAAATCTAATGCCAGCCCTAAAGTTTTGCTGTAGGATTGAGTGAAATGACACACAAACCCTGGCTTGTCTGTAAGTCATGCATCCATCTTGGGAATACCTGCTTGGGGAAGACACAGACACTGAGTCACTTTACAATGGCCAAGACACTGCAGCCTTTTGCACCAGTCAAAAAAGAATTTATCTTTTTTTGGTAGGAATTCTATATTCTTATTTGATGAATGTTGTATAATTCTATAATCTTATTTGGTAAATTATTCACAAATGTTACTGCCCTATATCTCTGAGTTTTCTCGAACTGGAGTATGCCTTTTACCACCTGTGCAATAACAATTTATCAACACTTCTGAGCGTTTTCAACAACAGATAATTTCAGAGGGAATCAGGAAATAAATAAAAAGACAGACATCAAGAAGCTGATAACACAATGGGAAGAGGAGCAATAGACTTTTCTGGAAATGTTGCTTACGGTTTGGAGGCAGCTGAAGCATCTCTGGGCAGGAGCAAGGAAAGCAGAATCAAGACTGGAATAGGCAGCTGACATCCCCTCATGGTGCAGAGAGGAATAGGAAAGAATGGGACTCTTGAGTCCTTGATTCCTTGAACTCTGTTCTTGTTCCAGAATCACTGGTTTTTATTTTACCTAATGGGCAGTAAAAGTAAATGGCTAACCATTTTTTTTTTTGGTAACATATTAACTACTTCCAGTATAAAAAAATCAATTGCAGATCACTTTCATCCACTTGCTCAAATTTTCTAAGTGCCTGAAAAATAGTATGTTGAGGCTACATTAGCTCTGATTATTAATCAACACTTTAAATATCTTTAAGAAAAAACAAAGTAAATGACGTGATTTGATGAAATCAATCAACATTCTTGATCTTTTTCTTTTTTAACAAGAGCTATTTATGTAAATACACTTCCCAAATCTCTTCTTGGTAGACCAGGGAGCATCACATATTCTCCCAAGCTTCACCCAATACAGTTATTTAATGAAACAAAGAAATAAAATTTATCACAGATGTTAAACAAAGTAAGTATGAAGATGATCTCTCCTTTGTTTAAAAGCTTAGCTTTTGCTTTTTACAGCTGTCCTTATATATTTGTTTGTTTATAAAGAAAATGAACCCATGTAATGCATTTTTATAGTTTCTTAGTTCATTTAACATCTAGAATATAAAGCCAATAAATTAATTTTATCCTCTAAGGAAATAATCTTTGTTTGATGAACATTCTTATTTATTTTACCGTGAGAAACATAAACATTTTATCAATAGTGATCCTCATCCTATTTGCTTTTCTAAGGAGATGGGATGTTAGAATCTATTTTTATGGAATTCTGAAAATTAAAAAGATCCACACTATTACATTAGTATAACTAGGACTCCAAAAAATTCAAGTGTGTGTGTTTTGAATAGAGAACTGGTTTAAACTATAAAATTCAATATGAGGAGAAACAAGCACTCCCCTGGATGAGGTATATTTAGTTCTTGACATACATTTTTGTATATGATCTGAAAGAGTGAGAAATGAAGATACCGTACATGACAGTCCCTAGTGAACTATAAAACTACAGATTTGTAAGATGTTAAAATTCACATTTACATTATTTACAATAGCCAGGACATGGAAGCAACCTAAATGTCCATCAACAGAGGAATGGATAAAGAAGATGTGGTACATATACACAATGGAGTATTAGCCATAAAAAAGAACAAAATCATGCCATTTGCAGCGACACGGATGGACCTCGAGATCGTCATACTGAGTGAAGTAAGTCAGACAGAGAAAGACAAATATCATACGATATCACTTACATGTGGAATCTAAAAAAATGGTACAAACGAACTTACAAAACAGAAATAGAGTCACAGCTGTAGAAAACAAACTTAAGGTTAAGGGGTGGGGGAGGGATAATTTGGGAGACTGGGACTGACATATACACACTACTATATATAATATAGATAACTAATAAGAACCTACCATATAGCACAGGGAACTCTACTCAGTACTCCATAATGACCTATATGGGAAAAAAATCTAAAAAAGAGTGGATATATGTATAACTGATTCACTTTGCTGTGCACATGAAACTAACACAACATTGTAAATCAACTATACTCCAATAAAAATTAATTAAAAAATAAATAAAATGCCAATCATGATCATATTTATTTCTTATTTATTTTTTATGGCTGCGTTGGGTCTTAATTGCAGCACGCAGGATCTTCATTGAGGCATGTGGGCTCTTTGTTGTGGTGAGCGGGCTTCTCTCTAGTTGTGGTGTGCGGGTTTTCTCTTCTCTAGTTGTGGCACGTGGGCTTCAGGGCACGTGGGCTCCGTAGTCTGCAGCACACAGGCTCTAGTTGAGGCACAAGAGCTCAGTAGTTGCGGCATGCAGGCTTAGTTGCCCCGTGGGATCTTAATTCCCTGACTAGGGATCGAATCCACGTCCCCTGCAATCTAAGGCAGATTCTTTACCACTGGACCACCAGGGAAGTCCCCCAATCATGATGATAGACTATGAGTGATATAATGCCAGGTCAGAGTAAAATGTAATAATACATTGTGCGAACCCTTGGTAGTTGGTAAACGCTTGCTGAATGAATATAAAACTCTTCTGCTTCAGTTTGGTTTCCTCTCTCGTTAGAAACTTTATGCTCTCTCCACTTCCATCCTGCACTCCTACACTGCCATAAATAAATATCTTCATTCTCTGCCAGCTTAATATGGAATAAATTAACTTACAATAAATAATAAATGACTTTTAAGAAGTCTCTATGTTACTTTTCACAGGCATAATTATACTTTTTGGATATATACCAAACCTATATTTTGGCCAAATGCCTAATGACTAAGTATAAAAATCCACATTTGGATGAAGCAAAATCACCATTGTAGTTTAAACTTCTGGAATAGAAGAATAAATCTGAAGTATTATCAAAACTTTATTGTTGTGATTTTTAATTGAAAATATTAGTAGATACATTATAAATATTTATTGTAGAGCATAAACAATATGTTCTCAGAATTCTCAGCTAAGGCTTACATATTCCTGTGGTCTTCAACTCTTTTTTCCTTGTATTCCCTAAAAGAATTTTATTAAGCATGTAACCCTTCACACATACTTGATTTCTAAAACTTCTCTTCACCAGTAAGATAACAAAAAGTGTATTATAAATACTGACACTTAAAAAATAAACTGTAATACCATTTTTAAAATGTATCCAGGGGCTTCCCTGGTGGCGCAGTGTTAGGAATCCGCCTGCCAATGCAGGGGGACACGGGTTCGAGCCCCGGTCCGGGAAGATCCCACATGCCGTGGAGCAACTAGGCCCGTGAGCCACAACTACTGAGCCTGCCCGTCTGGAGCCTGTGCTCCGCAACAGGAGAGGCTGCGACAGTGAGTGGCCCGCGCACCGCGATGAAGAGTGGCCCCCGCTCGCCGCAACTGGAGAAAGCCCTCGCACAGAAACGAAAACCCAACACAGCCAAAAATAAATAAATAAATAAAATGTATCCAATGAAATGTAAACACTGCAGTCATTTATTGCTTACCATCATCCATGTAAAACATACATGAACTCTTCTTTTACAAGTTGGAAATCTTAACATCATTCTTGTTTTTCCTTGATCTTGGATTTCCATTCTAATTCCCCAGATAATTTTATCCTGGTATTTTATGCTTCAATATACTTTAAAGATCACATTACTGAAACTAAAGATAATCGAAACTGTAAAAGAGGTTCTTGTACCTATACAGTTCTGAGTAGTAATAAACTTTTCTAGATCAAGTTATCATTACAACTATTGTCAATATATTCTTTTTTTTAAATAAATTTTATTTACTTATTTATTTATTTTTGACCGCGTTGGGTCTTCATTGCTGCGTGCGTGGGCTACTCTTTGTTGTGGCATGTGGGCTTCTCATTGTGGTGGCTTCTCTTGTTGCGGAGTCCAGGCTCTAGGCACGTGGGCTCAGTAGTTGTGGCACATGGGCTCAGTAGCTGTGGCTCGCCGGCTCTAGAGCATAGGCTCAGTAGTTGTAGCACACAGGTTAGTTGCTCCACGGCATGTGGGATCTTCCCAGACCAGGTCTTGAACCTGTTTCCCTTGCATTGGCAGGCGTATTCTTAGCCTCTGTGCCACCAGGGAAGTCCCTGTCAATATATTCTTTATCAAAACTGTATATATATACACACACACACATATATATGTATGTGTGTGTGTGTATATATATATATATATATATATACACACACACACTATTATCTCAATGTATATTAAACACAAGAAAAAATCTTATTTGACAATCATTTCTTAATGAAATTAAATGTATATTCCATCCTTCTGGCTCCCCCAATCAGATTATGTGTCTTTGGATTTATATTACTTACTGCTAGATTGACACAAGTTTCAACTCTCTATTCTCTTGCTATGTTTTCTATTCTACTCTATTTTATTCTAGAATATTCCTATCTACGTCCTATCCTATAGATGTAAGCACCAAGAAATCTCGTTCACATAAAGAGAGAGATAGAAATGTGAGAAGTTCCGTTATAACATTATCATTTAAATATTTAGGTGTCTAAGTTATAAGCCAAAGGTCACACTGTAATCATCATTACAGAAGAATTTTAATTACCTATCAGCTGATAAATCAAATATGATCTCCTTAATTCTATTAAAAGCAAAGCACTGGAAGCTAGGTCAATTGCAAAAGGGTTTGGAATTCAGTCACTAGAGTCATTCTCATTCTCAGTGTCTCGAAAGAATGCAAAAAAGGCTTACCAGCACTTATAAATGGTTGCTAATTGTTACTGTCTTACTTAAAGACACCTGATATACTCAAGAACTTTGGGGAGATTGAAATATTATTCATTTCAATACACTTCTGTCAATAGAAAACCTCATAACGTGCTTTTTATTATTGTCAAAACTATGACTTGCACATGTAGCTGTTTAAATTTCTAGAAAGCATCTACCAATAATCTGATTTGCAAAGCCAGGTGTCATTGTCCAGATAATCAGTAAAATTAGTTTTATGACCGATAGGAAAAATATTATTTCATTTTTAATTGTAATAAACTCACAAATATATATTCTTATGATAATTATCCCATTTCTGATTTCTAAGATAAGGTAAAGAACTTTACTGGGTATTTGTTACCTGGATTCAGTGTTTCTTTCCATGCTCTCTATTTTATTATTATGCAACTCTCAGGGGCAATACAAACATTGACAAGAGTTGAGGAAGGAAGAGGTGAGGTTTAAAATGAAACTTTTTATTATTTCTGCCATCCACCACCACAATATGAATGAGTACAGAAAATTCCAAAATGAGCCAAAAGTACCCATTTTTAATGTCATGCTTTTTTTTATACCAGAAATATGTTTAAGGTGGATGGATGTATGAGGCCTACAATGGGCTTATGATTCCTTGATTTAAGAGACTTTGTGCAAATATCAATATTTTGAATGTCTTTTTGTAAAAGACAAGCAAGTTTTTCACTCCAAGATAGATCTAAAATACATATTATAAGTAAATATTCATATATTAAAATAAATCCACAAGTCATGTCTTGATTGAATTATCAACATTATGACAGTGATCTTATATAATTATTATCTACAAAGATCATAAGATTATTGATCATGCACAGTTTTAGGGATTCCAAAATGATGTTGAAATAGGTTGAGGCCAAAGCTGAACCTTAACGGCAGATTCTAGCCAAATGTCAAAGATCAATGTTACGGTATTCCAACTTTTAATAGTAGGTAGCCACTTAACTCACATGAATGAAAATATAGTAATGAAATTCCAGTCATCGGTTTAATAGGCACTCAATAAATATTTGTTGAGTGAAAGAATAAATAAAACAAATTGGTATCATTTCTTGTCTAAAGTAATGTTCATATAATCAGGGAAAACATCTGGAAAAGAAACAATCTGAAATACAATATGGGAATACTCTAACCGACCTAAAAGCAGGATGACATAGTAGTTAAGAGAATAGACTCAACTGTCAAACTCCTGGGAATGGAACCCAGGTTCCTCACTTACTGTGCCATCCTGGGCAAATGACAGCCTCTCAGGGCTTCAGCTCATATACAAAGCTGGCTTAAGAGTAGCTCTCCAAGGATTAGATTACATTAGTTAACACGCTTAAAGTACTTAGAAAGTATCTGTCATAGAGCGAGTGCCATATAAATGTTCGTTATTGTTAGTAAAACTGGCTTTCCAGTTTTTTATCTTAGAAACTCTTTTTTTGTGCAGGGGACATTTGTTGTACATAACTGATATGTAAGATTCATGGTTTTGCGCACCAAGTGTAAATGACTCAGCCAAGAAATTCCCACACAAAGAGTACAATTGCACACACCAAATCATTCACTAAAGCAAAAATTAATATTCATAAAACTTGAGATGAACTGAAATGCTTAGTAACAATGAAGACACATGCTGTATATTGCCTTGGTAGAATCTGTCTTACACATCTATCAAGATAGGAAGACTTTATCACAACATCAAAAGCTTTAATTACTTACTGCTAAATGAAAAGGAACAAAAGCTAAGCTTTGACTATAATAATAGCATTAAATTTTGACATAAACTGGGATGAGAGGAGAATAAGTAAAAGTGAAAAGAGTTGACTTTGTAATTGCTGATAATTCTGATACAATTTTAATTGTATAAAAATAGATTTTTTAAAATCTCAAAATGAAGCTATTTAAAAAAAAATTCTATGAAAGACATCATTACCTTTGGACATATTTCTAAACTGTTACTTCCAAAGAAAAATATGTTTACAGAACATTGAGCAACCATGAGTGGGTGAGAATGGAGGTGTCCTTGTCACTTAGTGTACATTGGGGGAGGTACAGTTAGAATCGCTGCCATAAGTAGAATGAAATTGAAAATCACATTAACACAAACGGGACATTCGTACCGATATATTTAATGAATAAAAGAAGAAGGAATCTTGGTTGTGATAGTCCTCCATGATAACTTGCTGATTAACCTTGTGTATATTTCCAAGTATTTTTGTGAGTACTTGGTCTGGTAGAGAGCACACTGGAAAATGCTGGGGCTTATATGACACATTTCCACGCTTCGAGGATTTCCCTGCACCAATTCTGAGAGGCAGGACAAATGATAAAAAGAATGTAAGGTACGTGCTCTTTTTCTGTCTTATTAGAAAGACTCACGGTGAACACTAGCATGCTGATTCAGAGATCAGGCCAGTGGACTTGTCAACCCAGCTGTGCTTCCTCTAGCCCGCTTTATTCAAGACTGTAGTAGTATTTTCTTCAGTACACATAATGAAAAACTGACCTAGTGGCAAAACAATGTTCCATCCAGCCCCGTCTTCTTCCTCTGAGTCATCCGTGGAAGTTTTGTCCAGGAGAAAGACATTTTCCATGCCTGCACACCCCTTGCAAATGCTGGTACTCCCCCATCCTCCACCCCCCAACCTGCTGACTCCTCTTGGCTGTTTCAGTCCTACTGACGCCTCGCTCTCCTCCAGCACCTGAGAACCCTCCTATCTTAAGGACCTGTGCTTTTGTTCCCTTCTCCTGTATTTCTCTTCTCCCAGATGTTCACACTGCTAACTTCCTTACAGTAAACCTTTGCTCATCGATCAACCTCTCAATGAGAAGCAAGTGTCATGTCTCATGGGAACATGATTCTTCATTCATTTGTTCAACAGATAATTACCGAGTGCTTGCTATTACTGGATATAGTTCTCATTGCCAAGGAACAGCGAGCAACAGGACGAAATCTCTGCCTTATATTCCAGCGAGAGGAGCCAGGCAATAAACAATAAAGACAATAAGCAAGTGCATTATATAATATGTCAAAAATGACAAGTGCTATGGAAAAAAATAGAGCAAGGGAGATCAGTAGTGCCCCAAAATAGAAAGTTTAGATGCTGTGGTCAGCATAGCACTTGTCACTTTCTGATGGTAGAATATTTCTATATAATTATTTTTTGAGGTAGTATTAAAATAAAGATTTTGTAAGATGATAAAACTCTATTGAGTCCAGCTAGCTTATTCCATATCCAGTGAATGACCAGAGAGTCAAAGGTCAATTGAGGGTCAGTTTAAGTAGTAAACAGTTTTGTTTTCATGACTGATTTTGCAAGAAAATGATAGTGGATAGTGATAATTAATAGTAAATAATAAAAATGTGAACTTGAGAGACGCTAATATGAAATTTCCTAAAAAGAAAATAAGCAGACATTTTTAAGGAACCACTCAAAAAAATAAGTTTATTGTTTTGGGGGAATGCTGCCCTATTTTGAAAATCTAAAAGGGACCCCTCAGTTCCCAAGGTGACATAAAAGAGCTCCAAGCTAGAGGAGAGAGGAGAGATGTTGGGAGAACAGTAAGTTAGACATGGCCTTATGTTCCTTCCCCAACTACTGGGCTGACTCAAGGGGGGACAAATTACATCATGGAGAGTGCACCTCTTTAGGGTGTGGAAAATCCAGGAAGAGCTGCTGCCCAACTTCTGATCTGGGGCTTCTGAGAACAACAAGCCCACTGAAGCTCTTTGTGTCAGGAGGCAAGGCAAGGACAAGCGAGATGGTAGCTTTGACACAGGAAAGAAGAGCATCCCTTCCCCTTCTTCCACCCCTTACACACACCAGGTTTCCACGGCGGATCCCAAGGAGTGTACAAGAATTCCAGACTTTTCACACATTCTTGTGGGGATTTATTGGACTCAAGATTTTGAGATGACAAAATGTTGCCATGTTTTAAGTGTTTAAAATAAATTTCAGAAGATCCTCTCAAGCATTTCATTTCACATCTTTCCCTTAGTAATCAATCAATCTAACATTTATTATTATTATTATTATTATTAGGCATACTCATCATATCAGAAGCAGAAAAAAGGAGGTCTATTTGTCAAAAACGTAAAGTAACAAAAGTAGGTTTTATTTCCTTAATTTTCTGTTGACAAACCAATTGACAAATTTATTACAAGAATCAGAGGCAAGCAACTCTCGAGAGGCTCTTGGAAGCAAGCTGGCTACTGTTCACAGTTAAATCTGGGGTTTGTATTTAATGTTTTTCTGTAAACTGTAATCTCTCCTATTTTGCTGTAATACCTCTTCAGGATTTAATCAGTACTGAGTGATTGTACATATTAGATACCATGTATTTTATATTTCATTTGTTCTCTTAGAAGAATTAGATTATATATTATCTGAAAAAATAAAACTACAGTGCCCACTAACGTGAGATATTAAGGGGCAGTGGTGGAAATTTTGGATTGTGTTTAGAATTAACCATTAAAAATTTTTAGCATTGGGATTGGAAAAAGAGAGGCTATAGGTGAGATAACAGAGTGACTATTAAGGAAATTAGAACTTTTTTGAGGCTGAAAGAAAAGTCCAGGGACCAAAACAATTGTACCTTTAGAGTAATGCTTCCTAATGCAAAACAAATAAATAATTTCATGAAAGCGCAAAATAAAAATACATGGTTAAAATAGCGTAATAAACTACTAAAATAATAAACCCCTTAAAATGAAAAATAAAAAGCAATAGAATAAGTTTAAGCTAAAGAAAAAAGTCAAATAGGTGCTTTCCAATGTCATCAGGCTAGAAATGTTACTGTAGTTTCTCCATAAAACATTTTTTTTTAAATTGGGGTATAGTTGCTTTACACTGTCGTGTTAGTTTCTACTGTATAATGAAGTGAATCAGCTATAGGTATACATATATCTCTTTCCTCTTGGATGTCCCTCCCACCTCCCCCCCCATCCCACCCTTCTAGGTCACCACAGAGCACTGAGCTGAGCTCCTTGCATTATACAGCATGTTCCCACTATCTGTTTTACACATGGTAGTGTATATATGTCAATCCCCATCTCCCAATTCATCCCACCCCCCATTCCCCCCGCCATGTCCACATGTCTGTTCTCTATGTCTGCGTCTCTATTCCTACCCTACAAATAGGTTCATCTGTACCATTTTTCTAGATTCCACATATATGTGATAATATTTGTTTTTCTCTTTCTGACTTACTTCACTCTGTATGACAGACTCTAGGTCCATCCACGTCTCCACAAATGACCCAGTTTCATTCCTTTTTATGGCTGAGTAATATTCCATTGTATATATGTACCACATCTTCTTTATCCATTCATCTGTCGATGGCCATTTAGGTTGCTTCTATATCCTGGCTATTGTAAATAGTGCTGCAGTGAACATTGGGGTGCATGTGTCTTTTTGAATTATGGTTTTCTGGGTATATGACCAATAGTGGGATTGCTGGGTCATATGGTAGCTCTATTGTTCGTTTTTTAAGGAACCTCCATACTGTTCTCCATAGTGGCTGTACCAACTTACGTTCCCACCAACAGTGCAAGAAGGTTCCCTTTCATCCACACCCTCTCCAACATGTATTGTTTGTAGATTTTTTGATGGTGGCCCCTCTGACCAGTGTGAGGTGATACATCAACACTCTTTGACATAAATCACAGCAAGATCTTTTTGACCCATTTGCTAGAATAATGAAAATAAAACCAAAAATAAACAAATGGGACCTAATTAAACTTAAAAGCTTTTGCACAGCAAAGAAAACCATAAATGAGATGAAAAGACAACCTTCAGAATGGGAGAAAATATCTGCAAATGAAGCAATGACAAGGGATTACTCTCCAAAATATACAAACAGCTCATGCAGCTCAATATTAAAAAAACAAACAACCCAATCAAAAAATGGGCGGGAGACCTAAATAGACATTTTTCCAAAGAAGACATACAGATGGCCAAGAGGCACATGAAAAGGTGCTCAACATCACTAATTATTAGAGAAATGCAGATCAAAACTCTGTAAAACATCTTGATTGAAACCGACAAGTTTGAAAATAATAGCTAAATAAAAGACAAAGCAAATCGTGTCTCCTTCCACTGAATGCATGGCTGGTGGTGAGAGGTTTCCAAACAGATATAGCAGCTCCACCTACATGAAAGATGGCTGACAGACACTTTATTTTCGCCTCATTTCCTGCTCCATTGTTTAGAGCCTCAGGGTTGTGTTAAATTGAAGTTATCCCTAAACTGTGTATGTTGTCTATCGGAGGAAGACAGCAACTCCATTATTGCATTTGATAGCAGCCTTTGTAGAGGCCAGGGCCAGAAGGGGCTGGGGAGAGGGGAAAGGGGAAATGTATCTGGGTATCGAAGGAAGTTTGATGACATCCTGATGTGTAACAAAATGCCTGCATCTGAAGGTGGATTTGAGCTTCGTTATGCTCCAATATTTCACAGGATTATAGAAACAAGCAGTGGGACTGTTTAGCACAGCAGATTCAGCCAAGATCAGTGCTCTTCAAACAATTTTAACTGTGACTGCAGTAAGAAATGCAGTTAACATACATATACGTGTATGTACATACAACTGAAAAAAGTGATAGCTGAGCAATATTTCAACAGTTACGTGCAATGCACACTGACATTGCTAGCTGGGATTTCCTAAATTGATTTCAAGATCTGTTAAGAGGTTGGAATCCTCAGTTTGAAAAACACCGCCCTAGATGAAAGATTGTGGGAGGAAAGCACTGGGAATTGAGATAAGTGCTAATGACCACAAATAGATCTATAGGTATAGGTCTTGGAAAAGTATTCAACCCACCTATGTGTATATCAAGTGAACAAAACCAAGGGAAAGCTACAAGCCTTTTAGCAAGTGAGTCTGGCAAGATTGCTGTTTGTTTGAGGATAAAGATGCAAAAAAATGGAAATACAAAAAAAATCTAAATATCAAGAAAAAATGACCATAAAATTTGACTCAGAGGAAGAGCTTAAGTTTTAAAAAATAATTTACTAGATAAATTAGACAGAAATTTAAACTTAAAACTTCATCACCAACAAGTATCAATACAACAACTACTCAAGTGCATGTTTATTTATAAAAAGGAATACAATGGAAAAGAAGATAAGAGAAATAAATATATTCAAATATACTGAGCTAAAATAACATCATTAAAATTATCAAATATTACTTTAAAATTAAAAATTGATAAATCTGGTTCAAGGTAGAACTACTGACATAGATAATAAGTATGAGTTAAGACCAAAACGATAATGAGGTTAAAGGAATTTGAAAAGAAATGGTTTTGATGTTCAGAGAAAGATGATCCCAAATAAATGTAACCTGTGTCTTCCACAGCATCCTAGCGAATGGAAAAAGTATTATTAGGAATATAGATGTCACACTTTGCTTTTAAACTGAAAGGTCATCTTTTGGATGAAAAAGAGGAGAGACTTAGGAAGAGTTAGCAAACTGGGAAAAAGTGATTTGTTCAGGTCTCCAAACAGGTGGAGAGATTTGCCCTAAGGAAAATGAAAATAGAATGGGATATTAAGATGAAAGTCCAAAAATAGAGATACACACTTCAAACTGATAGTTTTTGTTTGAACATTGTTAAGTGTCATAACAGAGTACAAAAGAAATGCAATTTTAGTAAGACTTTGTGAAACAAAATTGTATTAGGGACTAAGCTTACACTTATCTCTCATCTTTACCAATTATTTTAAGTTTATCAACACATGTATTTTCATTCTGAAGTAGTAGGAAAGACATGAAGTATTTTAAAGGAAATGTTAACATTTTCTCAAAATTACAGACCCATTAAAACTGCTGGTTGAATTAACCCTATATTTTAGGCTGGGGCCTGACCTAATCCCCAGCCAGGCAAGATGGACTTGATTAGGTTAACTGTCCTAAATGCTTCTCCTTCATGGAGCTGGACCCCTTTCAATGTCAGTCGCCCCTCCCCTGTCCAATTAACTGCTACTCATCCAGTAAAAAAGCAGAGTGAGCATCTTTATAACCATTACATGAAACTCTTTATCAAGTAGATTGCTCACCTCTCTTTGGTTTATAAGGTTCTTTTTATAAAGTTTTGTTTTGTTCTTTTGACTGGAACATATTCCTCTGTCATTGAATTTTGCTTAATTCTTTGTGTTCTTTTCTACATACTAGGTATACCAGCTATCTTTCTCAGTCTTGAAGGAGCGGCTTTATTTAGGAGATGTCTGGTGGGGCTCAGAAATGCAATCCCCTCTGGCCACCAGAGCACCAGGTCCTCAAGGGATGCTCCCTGCGTGGGCTGAGTGCGCCCTCATGTTGCAGTGGGGTTGCATCTGCCACAGGGTGCTGGTGGGCAGGGCTGACCCCTGGGCCAGCTGCCAGGTGCTGGTGGGTGGGACTATCACTGAGCTGGCAGCGAGGCTTTGCCAAGTCTCAAGGATTGGTGGGACTCTCAGTGGGGTGTGACCACTGACACTGATAGGTGACAGGGAGAATTTCAAAAAGGTACCCGCCACTGCCAGTATTCGCAAGGTAGCCTGAGATCGTAAAAATGGCTCCCACCAGTTTCAGTCCCTGGTGAGCATCCCAACTGGTTCCTGCCTCTATGGCGGATGCTTCAAGGTTAGCAAGTGGTTATCCTTCACCTCTGGTCCATGTGCTTTTTTTTTTCTTTTTTAAATTATTTGTTTATTTAACGTTTTATTTATTTATTTATTTATGGCTGTGTTGGGTCTTCATTTCTGTGCGAGGGCTTTCTCTAGTTGCGGCAAGTGGGGGCCACTCTTCATCGCGGTGCGCAGGCCTCTCACTATCGCGGCCTCTCTTGTTGCGGAGCACAGGCTCCAGAGCGCAGGCTCAGCAATTGTGGCTCACGGGCCCAGTTGCTCCGCGGCATGTGGGATCCTCCCAGACCAGGGCTCGAACCCGTGTCCCCTGCACTGGCAGGCAGATTCTCAACCGCTGCACCACCAGGGAAGCCCATGGAACTTGGGATATTTTTTTACAAGACTGGAAACAGTTTCGTTTTTTCTCTTTTTTATTTTTACTTTTCACCAGTAAATACTACCTATTTACTTTTTAAGAGTATACGTTGCCTATATAATCTTCAATCATTTTTCTTTGTAGACAAAATTATCTGGATATAAAATGTCTTTATATATTAAATGTGTGAATATTAACTGGATGCTAAAGTTGGAAACCTTTGCAACAAAAAGAATAAAATATCTAGGAATAAAACTACCTAAGGAGACAAAAGACCTGTATGCAGAAAATTATAAGACACTGATGAAAGAAATTAAAGATGATACAAATAGATGGAGAGATATACCATGTTCTTGGATTGGAAGAATCAACATTGTGAAAATGTCTCTACTACCCAAAGCAATCTACAGATTCAATGCAATCCCTATCAAATTACCAATGGCATTTTTTACAGAACTAGAACAAAAAATTTTACAATCTGTATGGAGACACAAAAGACCCAGAATAGCCAAAGCAATCTTGAGGGAAAAAAATAGAGCTGGAGGAATCAGGCTCCCTGACTTCAGACTATACTGCAAAGCTACAGTAATCAAGACAGTATGGTACTGGCACAAAAATAGAAATATAGATCAGTGGAACAGGATAGAAAGCCCAGAGATAAAGCCACGGACCTATGTTCATCTAATCTATGAAAAAGAGGCAAGGGTATACAATGGAGAAAAGATAGCGTCTTCAGTAAGTGGTGCTGAGAAAACTGGACAGCTACATGTAAAAGAATGAAAATAGAACACTCCTTAACACCATACACAAAAATAAACTCAAAATGGATTAAAGACCTAAATGTAAGACTGGACACTATAAAACTCTAAGAGGAAAACATAGGAAGAACACTCTTTGACATAAATCACAGCAAGATCTTTTTTGACCCACCTCCTAGAGTAATGGAAATAAAAACAAAAGTAAACAAATGGGACCTAATGAAACTTGAAAGCTTTTGCACAGCAAAGGAAACCATAAACGAGACAAAAAGCAACCGTCAGAATGGGAGAAAATGTTTGCAAATGAATCAACAGACAAAGGATTAATCTCCAAAATATATAAACAGCTCATGCAGCTCAATATTAAAAAAACAAACAACCCAATCAAAAAATGGGCAGAAGGAGAGCCTCCCATCAAGCCTCTTAGATAGCCTCAACCACCAGAGGGCAGACAGCAGAAGCAAGAAAAACTACAATCCTGCAGCCTGTGGACCAAAAACCACAGTTACAGAAAGATAGACAAGATGAAAAGGCAGAGGGCTATGTACCAGATGAAGGAACAAGAAAAAACCCCAGAAAAACAACTAAATGAAGTGGAGATGGGCAACCTTCCAGAGAAAGAATTCAGAATAATGATAGTGAAGATGATCCAGGACTTTGGAATAAGAATGGAGGCAAAGATTGAGAAGATGCAAGAAATGATTAACAAAGACCTAGAAGAATTAAAGAACAAACAAACAGAGATGACCAATACAATAACTGAAATGAAAACTACACTAGAAGGAATCAATAGCAGAATAACTGAGGCAGAAGAATGGATAAGTGATCTGGAAGACAGAATGGTGGAATTCACTGCTGCGGAACAGACTAAAGAAAAAAGAATGAAAAGAAATGAAGACAGCCTCAGAGACCTCTGGGACAACATTAAACGCAACAACATTTGCATTATAGGGGTCCCAGAAGGAGAAGAGAGAGAGAAAGGACCAGAGAAAATATCTGAAGAGATTATAGTCGAAAACTTCCCTAACATGGGAAAGGAAATAGCCACCCAAGTCCAGGAAGCACAGAGAGTCCCATACAGGATAAACCCAAGGAGAAACACGCCGAGACACATAGTAATCAAAGTGGCAAAAATTAAAGACAAAGAAAAATTATTGAAAGCAGCAAGGGAAAAACGACAAATAACATACAAGGGAACTCCCGTAAGGTTAACAGCTGATTTCTCAGCAGAAACGCTGCAAGCCAGAAGGGAGTGGCATGATATACTTAAAGTGATGAAAGGTTAGAACCTACAACCAAGATTACTCTACCCGGCAAGGATCTCATTTAGATTTGATGGAGAAATCAAAAGCTTTACAGACAAGCAAAAGCTAAGAGAATTCAGCACCACCAAACCAGCGCTACAACAAATGCTAAAGGAACTTCTCTAAGTGGGAAACACAAGAGAAGAAAAGGGCCTACAAAAACAAACCCAAAACAATTAAGAAAATGGTCATAGGAACATACATATCGATAATTACCTTAAACGTGAATGGATTAAATGCCCCAACCAAAAGACACAGACTGGCTGAATGGATACAAAAACAAGACCCATATATATGCTGTCTACAAGAGACCCACTTTAGACCTAGGGACACATACAGACTGAAAGTGAGGGGATGGAAAAAGATATTCCATGCAAATGGAAATCAAAAGAAAGCTGGAGTAGCTATACTCATATCAGATAAAATAGACTTTAAAATAAAGAATGTTACAAGAGACAAGGAAGGACACTACATAATGATCAAGGGATCAATCCAAGAAGAAGATATAACAATTATAAATATATATGCACCCAACATAGGAGCACCTCAATACATAAGGCAACTGCTAACAGCTATAAAAGAGGAAATTGACAGTAACACAATCATAGTGGGGGACTTTAACACCTCACTTACACCAATGGACAGATCATCCAAAATGAAAATAAATAAGGAAACAGAAGCTTTAAATGACACAATAGACCAGATAGATTTAATTGATATATATAGGACATTCCATCCAAAAACAGCAGATTACACTTTCTTCTCAAGTGCGCATGGAACATTCTCCAGGATAGATCACATCTTGGGTCACAAATCAAGCCTCAGTAAATTTAAGAAAATTGAAATCATATCAAGCATCTTTTCTGACCACAATGCTATGAGATTAGAAATGAACTACAGGGAAAAAAAACGTAAAAAAGACAAACACATGGAGGCTAAACAATACGTTACTAAATAACCAAGAGATCACTGAAGAAATCAAAGAGGAAATCAAAAAATACCTAGAGACAAATGACAATGAAAACACGACGACCCAAAGCCTATGGGATGCAGCGAAAGCAGTTCTAAGAGGGAAGTTTATAGCTATACAAGCCTACCTAAAGAAACAAGAAAAATCTCAAGTAAACAATCTAACCTTACACCTAAAGAAACTAGAGAAAGAAGAACAAACAAAACCCAAAGTTAGCAGAAGGAAAGAAATCATAAAGATCAGAGCAGAAATAAATGAAATAGAAACAAAGAAAACAATAGCAAAGATCAATAAAACTAAAAGTTGGTTCTTTGAAAAGATAAACAAAATTGATAAGCCATTAGCCAGACTCATCAAGAAAAAGAGGGAGAGGACTCAAATCAATAAAATCAGAAATGAAAAAGGAGAAGTTACAACAGACACTGCAGAAATACAAAGCATCCTAAGAGACTACTACAAGCAACTTTATGCCAATAAAATGGACAACCTGGAAGAAATGGACAAATTTTTAGAAAGGTATAACCTTCCAAGACTGAACCAGGAAGAAACAGAAAATATGAACAGACCAATCACAAGTAATGAAATTGAAACTGTGATTAAAAATCTTCCAACAAACAAAAGTCCAGGACCAGATGGCTTCACAGGTGAATTCTATCAAACATTTAGAGAAGAGCTAACACCCATCCTTCTCAAACTCTTCCAAAAAATTGCAGAGGAAGGAACACTCCCAAACTCATTCTATGAGGCCACCATCACCCTGATACCAAAACCAGACAAAGACACTACAAAAAAAGAACATGACAGATCAATATCACTGATGAATATAGATGCAAAAATCCTCAACAAAATACTAGCAAACAGAATCCAACAACACATTAAAAGGATCATACACCACGATCAAGTGGGATTTATCCCAGGCATGCAAGGATTCTTCAATATACGCAAATCAATCAATGTGATACACCATATTAACAAATTGAAGAATAAAAACCATATGATCATCTCAATAGATGCAGAAAAAGCTTTTGACAAAATTCAACACCCATTTATGATAAAACCTCTCCAGAAAGTGGGCATAGAGGGAACCTACCTCAACATAATAAAGGCCATATATGACAAACCCACAGCAAACATCATTCTCAATGGTGAAAAACTGAAAGCATTTCCTCTAAGATCAGGAACGAGACAAGGATGTCCACTCTCACCACTATTATTCAACATAGTTCTGGAAGTCCTAGCCACGGCAATCAGAGAAGAAAAAGAAATAAAAGGAATACAAATTGGAAAAGAAGAAGTAAAACTGTCACTGTTTGCGGATGACATGATACTATACATAGAGAATCCTAAAACTGCCACCAGAAAACTGCTAGAGCTAATTAATGAATATGGTAAAGTTGCAGGATACAAAATTAATGCACAGAAATCTCTTGCATTCCTATACACTAATGATGAAAAATCTGAAAGAGAAATTATGGAAACACTCCCATTTACCATTGCAACAAAAAGAATAAAAAAAAAAAAATGGGCAGAAGACCTAAATAGACATTTCTCCAAAGAAGACATACAGATGGCCAAGAGGCACATGAAAAGCTGCTGGACATCAGTAATTATTAGAGAAATGCAAATCAAAACTACAATGAGGTATCACCTCACACTGGTTAGAAAGGGCATCATCAGAAAATCTACAAACAGCAAATGCTGGAGAAGGTGTGGAGAAAAGAGAACCCTCTTGCACTGTTGGTGGGAATGTATATTGATACAGCCACTATGGGGAACAGCATGGAGGTTACTTGAAAAACTAAAAATAGAACTACCATATGATCCAGCAATCCCACTACTGGGCATATACCCAGAAAACCATAATTCAAAAAGATGCATGCACCCCAACGTTCACTGCAGCTCTATTTACAATAGCCAGGTCATGGAAGCAACCTAAATGCCCATCAACAGATGAACGGATAAAGAAGATGTGGTACATATATACAATGGAATATTACTCAGTCATAGAAAGGAACGAAATTGGTTCATTTGTAGAGACGTGGATGGACCTAGAGAATGTCATACAGAGTGAAGTAAGTCAGAAAGAGAAAAACAAATATCGTATATTAACACATATATGTGGAATCTAGAAAAATGGTACAGATGAACTGGCTTGCAAGGCAGAAATAGAGACACAGATGTAGAGAACAAACGTATGGACACCAAGGGTTGAAAGCAGGGGTAGGGGTGGTGGTGTGAATTGGGAGATTGGGACTGACATATATATACTAATATGTATAAAATAGATAACTAATAAGAACATGCTGTATAAAAAATAAATAAATTAAATTAAATTTAAAAAAATAAGCCACCTTCCCCATGACACCTGTAGCAGACACAGCCAAGGCTCTTCCCGGATACCTTCCATACTTTCACTAGTTCTTTGCACCCACCCCCAGCTTCTTCGTGCTTTGCTTCTAAGTTTGCATCTGTGAACTTTTTCAGAGGTTTGTCTTGGGCTCCTTGACAAGTTCCTAGGGGTTTACCTCTGCCTTGGGTGTTGTCCATCACCAGCGACTCCCTGGTGCTGGAGTATGAAAGTTTAGCTTCCTTTCCTAAAAGTGGGACAAATTCTGAAGTGTAATTGATGCTATGGATCTTCCTGCCAGATCAGGCTGAAGTCAAGGCTTTGTCCAAAATCAGTTGCCCCCTTGCCTGGCTTCTTCCCTTCCATGCCCTGCTTTCCCTCACTCTTTTGTTTTTTGGTGTCTTCTGGAGGCACTTTCTTAATAACTCACTGGTTCTTTTTTTCCTATCTCAGGATCAGATTTTGGGGAAGGTGACCTAAGATAATACCTCCCTTGATAACTAAAATATGAAGCAAACATAATGCTTTCGTTCACTCATTATATAATTAACATATTCACTCATTATATAATATTATTCACTCATTACATAAGATTTTTCACTCATATAATTCACCCATTCACTCATTACTACCCAGAACATAACAAGTTTTTTATTATATTGATTTTTTCAACCTTATTAAAATATGAAGTTTCTACCAGATACATTACTACAACATCATTCACTATTGATTTGAAAGATGGGGATTTCCATGGAATCATGAATAAATGTTTTTTATAATGTCAAATAGTTCAAGTAAGTTTTAAATTTTATTATAAATAGTTTAATATAAAATAAACATACTCATTAAAGAAAATTAAGGGAAAGACTCCTAAGATGAAAACAAGTTAACTATAAACAAATTATAGAAATCCTAAAACAGTGCATGGCTTGTGTGCTTGAAATCTGTGTATATATTTTCCAAGTAAACTCTCCTTATTGATTCTCCATTTTTTTCCTTCTTTTAAAACTTTACACAGGCTACAATAGGTGTTTTAGAATGTCAACGCCCTGGGAAATACTTCAGATAGTACATAATACTAGATCACACACTGTTAACTTTTATTACTATTTTTTAAATCAGAGGACACCCTTATTATAAGAAATATGTTTTTGAAAATCTCAATTTAAAACTCATTTAATTCATACTTATCTTGTTAAAAGATGACATGTGTTTCTGTGTACTATTAAGTAGAGCTCCCATGTGGCCAGAGCATCAATAACTTATAGTACTCAGTTTGCTAACTTAAAACTATGAAAATGGAAATATTTTTGTCAGTTTAAAAATATGAGGAGATATTTTCATTAAAGTTATACACTCAGAGTGAGATTTTAAAAAATATATGTATTTTCCCATCACACTCTTTCAAAATCACCTAATTCAATTTTATATGTCATAGATATTTCTAGTAAAATAACGACCACATAGCACAAAATTATCAAAATAGGACAAAAAACTTCTTTCTTTATGGGATGACAGCAACTGTCAGTATAAACATAATACTCTTTTCTAGCCAGAGGAAGTGCTATCCTTTACTCTGGTTAGTGAAGGTAACTGCAAATAAGCTCCACTTCTAATGCAACGAAGTTTAGAGGTTTGTTTTAGGAGCTTAAAACATCTTTCAAATTTTTGATGAAAAACTTTTTTCTCTCTTCAGGTGCCCAATGTCTTTACAGATTTACCTGTGAGTAAATCTTTCAAGAAAGAAAATTGCTTATTGTCTTAAATTTTGTGTTCCAACAAGGATAAACACTTCAAACCAATGCGATGAAACTCCTACTGCAGAATTACAGGACTCAAGGACTATTACTGGTGATTTCCTTATGGGAGGGACCTCTTGCAACCTGAAATCACGCAAGGTAAAAATCTACTCCCAGTTTCTTAAGGCCTGCTTTGTTGTCACTGCCTATAAGCTAGCAGGCAAATAAATGATTATCCTGTCCTTGTTTCTGATCTCTGAGTTAAATTTCATTGTTTGCTTTTTCTTTGATCTTGGCAAATTTGGGCAGAAGTGATGACAACACTCAAACTAGGTCAGACTAGGTCCTGGAATAGCATTAATTCCAAATGTAGGATATTTCTGTGCAGGATAAATACCAAATGTGAAGCTGGAACACATAAAGTCAAAAAATGTATCTAGATAATTTATGGGTCCTCTCTTTAAAATAATCTAAATGGCTAACTTTGCAACAACTTAGCCATCAATAACTTCCCATAAAATTTTTAGCCTGGATTGATGCTGTATCTTCTGTAATTTCTCAGAGGGTCAGAAAGAGATGAAGGTCTAGATATCAAACTGCAGATCCTAGTCACATACGAAGCTACAACAATCTAAATGTGCTTTGCAATTTTAACACAATGCAATCGTTAATACCACAATATACTTTGTTTTTAAAAGCAACATGACACTGGGTAAGCTATGAATATTTGAAGCATTATACCTCAAACACTAAAGGTCAATTTTTTTGAAAACTGAATATCCTCAACTGTGTAAGACTAATTATTCATCTTTTGTGCTACATTATAACCCAGCGTCTTAGGCCCTCTACTAGAAAATAGATGGGATGAGGAAAAAGAAACTCATTGTAATTAAGTTTTTATGTTTCTGGGCTGTTGGAAGTAGGCAGAGGTTGAAAAGACTCAACCTTTTCAACCTCTGCCTTCTTCAGCTCTTAGCAAGAATCCCAGAAATCTTCCAATTTTGTCCCTAGCCTTATTTCTTGAAATACTTCCTATCAGGAAAGAAAGCATATTATCAGTTAATAATGTCAGTTGCTAAGGATAGTCTTCTTCAGGCTGTTTTCATCATTGTATAATCCCCCAATCTACAGAAAATAGCTCTTCAGCTCCATAGCCCAGGCTCTCCTGTAACTCTTTTATTCACTTGAACTTGTTTTCCTCCCTTCTGTTTTTTTTTTTTCTTCACTGCAAATAAGTCTATCCAATTCTCATCTTAAGGCACGATTTTGAATTAATTCTACCTCTGTGCTTTTTCATGCGCCATGCATCTCATCAGAAATGTCTTCTTTTGACTGTAGTAATCTGTGCCTAAGAACTTCTTCTAGACCAAGAAGATGAGAAAAGACTTCTCAGCTTATTTCCATGCCATGCTGATCTTTCTATCACTGGACAGTTCTTTACGCACTAGAGTTCTCTTACCTGTTCTTGATACTCTCTATTGCTGTTCTACTTATAATTCAACTGTCAGCTTATAAATTTGTATAAGCTAAGCTGTCACTTAGTGATTCCAAAACTTGATTATTATTAGAATCAACCAAGGAACGCTTTAAAAATAGTTTCCAAGGCTCCCCACCCCAGACTTATTGAAACTAAATCTCTAGCCTTTATGCTACATACTCTATATTTTCAAATCCCTTTGTTGAGTATGATTGACATGCAGAATGCCATATATTTAATGTTCAGAAGATAAGTATACATCTGTGGGAAAAAAAATGAAATGTTTCATGAATTTGTGTGTTCTCCTTATATAGGGGTCATGCTAATCTTCTCTGTATCGTTCTAATTTTAGTATATGTACTGCTGAAGTGAACACTTCAATCTATATTTTTATTTTATATTTCAAGCAAACTTTGTAATGGATTTTAAACGACTGATTTGCTAGGCATGTATTGTGTACCATCAATTTAGATATCCTATAAATTATATTAGTTGAGTGTAATGAAATTTAGATGCACTCACCTTTCTGTCCAGGCTTGTAGATGGGCATCTGTCTGAAAAAGACTATGTTTTCTTGGGGCCTGATTGCTACCAATGTTCTCTCTTCCTGATTGAGCGTTGCTCCTTTAGCAGAGAAGGTAATGAAAGCCAGTCTGGCCTGAGGAAACTAGGGAGCAAATAAATACAAGATTGCTGTCTGTTTTATCAAAAAATCCCTCCCACTATGTGTTGGCGTCACTAAAAGTTTTTTTCTTTTTTTTTTTTTTTTTTTAAATTTTATTTATTTATTTATGTCTGTGTTGGGTCTTCATTTCTGTGCGAGGGCTTTCTCTAGTTGTGGCAAGCGGGGGCCACTCTTCATCGCGGTGCGCGGGCCTCTCACTATCGCGGCCTCTCTTGTTGCGGAGCACAGGCTCCAGACGCGCAGGCTCAGCAATTGTGGCTCACGGGCTTAGTTGCTCCGCGGCATGTGGGATCCTCCCAGACCAGGGCTCGAACCCGTGTCCCCTGCATTGGCAGGCAGATTCTCAACCACTGCGCCACCAGGGAAGCCCTAAAAGTTTTAATTCATAACTTGTCGTATCTATTTTTTGAATAACCAATCTTGTTTATTTCTTTTGTTTTGTCACTTTCTTATCTCATCTCATCATTTAAATTAATTCTTTTCCTTTCTTAAAACTTTCCTTCTCTGCATTGGAATATTTCCTTTTAAATACCTTCTTCCTGTCAACAAATTTCTGTCCTAAAGTCAAATGGCTTTGGCTCATCCCCTTGTCACCATCTATGACTGCACTTACATCATCCCAAACTGAGGACTATATTATTCTTTTAAAATTAAAAGAAATTTACACACACAGAAAAATAGTCTGATGTCTGTCTGTGGAAAGTCAATTATATGAGTACATTTTGTACACCTGCAATATTCTTTTCCCTATGAAATAGAATGAAGTATTTATCTCCAAGTTGATACATTTGAAGAAATCCTGTCTGGTAACATTCTCTTCAAATATTTTGGTCTGGATCTCACCATAGTTGAGGGAGACAGTCAAAACAACAGATTCTGTTTTGAAGATTGAAAAGCTATGCGTAAGCTTTACCTAAAGAGCTTTGTTGTAGAACAGAAAGGACGAGCAGAGCATATAGTCTACAAAATTTAAGCAAGAACATTGAAATTGAAAGTGTCAAAGCAATGTTTAGCTACTTAGCAATTATTTTGTTAACTGAAGGATTTTGGAGTTTAAGAAAAGTGCATTTTTTAACAATTTTATTTACTTATTTATTTATTTTTGGCTGTGATGGGTCTTTGCTGCTGCGCGCGGGCTTTCTCTAGTTGCGGCGAGCGGGGGCTACTCTTCGTTGCGGTGCGCGGGCTTCTCATTGTGGTGGCTTCTCTTGTTGCGGAGCACGGGCTCTAGGCACATGGGCTTCAGTAGTTGCAGCAAGCGGGCTCAGTAGTTGTGGCACGCGGGCCTTAGAGCGCAGGCTCAATAGTTGTGGCACATGGGCTTAGTTGCTCCACGGCATGTGGGATCTTCCCGGACCAGGGCTTGAACCCGCGTCCCCTGCATTGGTAGGCGGATTCTTAATCACTGCACCACCAGGGAAGTCCCAAGTGCATTATTTTTTAATGTTAGAAATACATCAGAAGGCTGAATCTGAGGACTTGAAATTCATGAAACAGAAGGATGCTGGCCTATGAATTACATTTTGTAGCCCCAACAAAGGAAATCCCAATAACAAAGCAGCAGTTGATTAAAATCTTTAGTTTTATAAAGGTTAGCAGTGTCAGTCTCTTCATACGATGCTTTGCCTCCAAATTGACAGTGCAAATTTCATTTCAGATTTGCCCACTCTTAGTTCAGCTTCTTTCCTCAGCAGCCCACTGATGCCTCTTCTTCAACATAAATACAACGTTAGAGCTCTTAATTACATTCTGGATATTTACTAGGCAAACATGATGATGCCTTTCAAGTTTGGAATTTACCATATGAATTAATATATTTTTGATTATATCATGAAATGGTAATATTGCTTAACAGCAAATTACTGTAATAAAAATGTAATTAAGCTTGAGCTTTCAATACCAAGCTCTATTTGGCTTCCTCATGTAACAGTAAAACCCTATGCAATCATTTGCATTTTTGGAGAATGAGAGATGTAGATAAATGAGAAAAACACCCGGAAGTATTCTCATCTACATCAGGATCAAAACAGAAGTCACAGACTGTACTCACCAGATCCATGTCGATCCAGGTACAGTGTGCTGGGAGCTCAGACATTCTCACTGGCAAGGAAAGCCTGCTGTGGAGTTTTATAGATCCATTCAGCCGCTTTTGTCATTCTTAAAGTGTAACACTTGTAACCTCACTGGATATTTTCTTTGAATTTTGATCACCTCCCAGTACCTGTCTATTACATGCCACTAGATGCAAAACTCAAATATCACCATCTCATTTATGAAAAAATTTACATTGACACTTAGACTTAAAAGATGACACCTGTGGGTGAATTTTTCAAGCACAAATTAAATCTCATTTCTGTAAGTTCAATTTTATCACAAATGAATTTATATCTCACTACACTATTATTTCCTGGCTGAGCTCTAAATTTGTGTTGAAAACTTAGTACCCATTTCTGGTTGATAATAGTTCCATAGAGTTATTGCTATGGGAGCAATTTACAAGTAATGATAGTGAGTGACCTAAGGAAGTTCAGATTGGAAAAAAAAAGAATTATCTTCTATTTTTATAGGTAATTACTGATTTATTTTCTATATGATATATTTTTGCATGCCAAATATATTCTGAATATTCTAAGTTAAGAGAAAATAAGTAACCCCGGACCTCAAATTTTTAATGTAACGAAGATAAGAAAAATAAAGATAATAACTGACACCATTTATTATTGTTGGAAATCACCCTTCATTGCTCCAAATAGCTTATGAATGTAGCAAGGTACATAAAGTGACACTTATTCATTAATTTATTCAGCAAGAGAAACTGCCATCTTGAAGACATTCTTAGACTGTTCCCTTGAAATGGAGACAGGAAGTCACCTATGTAAACATCAGGCAAGCCGGCACCCACTGCTGCTTGGCAAGAATGCAACACGAGGTTCGTTCACTAGTTGCTTTTTTCTTACTTCTTGCCCTCCCCCCATTACTCTTTTGAGGTTGCATCTCTTTTTATTCCTTGATAAACAGAGCTCAGGGAAGTGGTGCAGCAATTTGCTTTAGAAACTTAAGAGGACTTCCGGGAGATAAAGAAATCACCTTCTTGTTCACAGGGAAACTTGTTGAGATGGATTTGTGTGGATTTAGGTAAGCCTTTATCAAGGTCTAGTGATCTGTAAAATAAAGGTCTCCTGGCAGAACACCAAAGTATTACTTTCTTTCTTTTTTTTTTTTTTTTGCATTGCATTCTCTTTTTTCCTTTTCCAAGAATATTGCCAAGTATTTTGTGTTACTTTATCTCTAGGAATTTGACTCAATACGAAACACTTGAAGACGATCTCATGATTGCTGTGATTACATCACATATCACAAAGGAATCGTCTGCTGAGCTCTTCTCTAATATTGCCCTTTTACTGTAAATGGCAGGAAATCCATTCCATACTACCAATAGACCAACTCTTTTTTTCCCCTAAAATGCAAATTAATTATACGTGTCCTCTTTAAAAACTTTTGAATGGTCCATAATTACCTACAGGATAAATCCCAAACTCATTAGTAAGTTTCTTCTTAAGAAAGTTCTTAAGGTTTCCAACTTTAGCATCCAGTTAATATTCACACATTTAATATATAAAGACATTTTATATCCAGATAATTTTGTCTACAAAGAAAAATGATTGAAGATTATATAGGCAACGTATACTCTTAAAAAGTAAATAGGTAGTATTTACTGGTGAAAAGTAAAAATAAAAAAGAGAAAAAACGAAACTGTTTCCAGTCTTGTAAAAAAATATCCCAAGTTCCATGGGCTTCCCTGGTGGTGCAGCGGTTGAGAATCTGCCTGCCAATGCAGGGGACACGGGTTCGAGCCCTGGTCTGGGAAGATCCCACATGCCGCAGAGCGACTAGGCCCGTGAGCCACAATTGCTGAGCCTGTGCGTCTGGAGCCTGTGCTCCGCAACAAGAGAGGCCACGATAATGAGAGGCCCGCGCACCGCAATGAAGAGTGGCCCCCGCTTGCCGCAACTAGAGAAAGCCCTTGCACAGAAACGAAGACCCAACACAGCCATAAATAAATAAATAAACAAAAAACAAAAATATCCCAAGTTCCAAAGTCAAGTTTGGAGTATAACTTTTGTTCTGTCCTATATCCTTCTCATCTTTCAGGCTTCACTTTCTTTAAGGTATGGTTTCTTAGGTAGTATTTATAATTTTTAATGTTAAGAAGATAGAAAATTTCTGGAAAGAACCCTAATCATTTTGCAACCTTTGGTGATAATCACTTTGATGACAGAGATATTGCTTTGCACAACATTCAGTGTTATGCAATTGTTTCCTCTTGGATAAAGGCTAAAGGGCAAAGGGAAAATGTGCCTGGAATTGATCATGGGTTGTGTAATGAATGAGAGCGTGTCCTTCCCTCTGCGGAACATGTTCTTGACGAGAATTCTACCCACAACCCCAGCAGGAAGACACATCCTGCAGCAGATGGTAAGCAATGCGCCTCTGTCTTCTCCCTTCAAACCCCTCTTTGTGTGAACATCCACAGGAGTATGTACCTGGGGTGGGGCCGTGGAGCGGGGAAGCAAGCTCACAGTGTTCTCTTTGGAATTACCTTTACCTAAAAGAATAAGGTTTCTGTAAACTTGTTTTGATTTTGGCATCAAAGTTGTCACAGCAAGTTATAAAAATTTCCAGAATCTTTTTGCCAGCAGAGGCCGACTTACTCTTCCAGGCAGAGTGAGGTTGGGAACGAACGCACCCTGCTGGGAAAGCACTGCAGCAAATGCCACCCCTTTGCATCAAAAGTTATAATTTTGTTGTAGCCAAAAGGAAGCTACATTTACTCACCCTGTATTTTAAGTATTAGTATATTAAGAATGCAGGTTGTGTGTAGAATTTTCCTTCCTTTCCCTGGATGGAACCTCACAGCCTGCTTTTGGATTCTGGTTCTATGACTTACCAGACAAATGGCCTCGGATGAGCCACGTAAATTCCCTGTGCTTCTCTTTCTTTGTCTATGAATGGAAATAATTATAATAGCAATGATTTATAAGTTTATTGTGGGGGTTAAATAAATTAATATATTTAAAGTGATTAGCACGGTGCCTGACACGTAGAAAACATTGGATATGTCCCTTCTGAGATGGAATATTACACACACACACATATGCACGCACACACACACACACACACACACAGCCCAAAGTCCCAGTCATGGAGAGCATTACTGTGAGCAATGGATGATTCATATCAGCCAGACATCTGTACCGGCCCCTCTGCAAATGATTTCCCAGGATTAGTAATTAGAAAGAACTTTAAAAAGGAGGTATCGTCGGTTCTCTATGAAGATAAGATAGGAAAACAGAAGCAAGGAATTGGGGAAAAAAATGAATGATAAAGAAAATTTTACCAGCTGTAAGTAAAAGAATGCCTAACTAACAGAGATTTTAAAATACCAAGCATTTATTATCTCATTTGGCACAAATTCTGAGGAAGGCGGTATCAGCATTAGTTCAGCAGCTCACCAATGCCATCAAGAAGTTTCTTCCATTCTTTCTGCTCTACTTCTTTGGTATATCAGTATTATTTGTCTTTTTGGCCACAGTTGGGCTCCTAAAGCAGCCCAAATAAAGAAATATTATTTCTTCCCAACAATATCCCAATATGGAAGAAAAGGAGTCAGTAAAAAAAGAATATTTTGCTCCTGAATCTCTCTCTCTGTGTCACCCTCTCTACCAGGGAGCAAAATCACTCTGGATGCTGTACCAGGAGACACACTCCTGTGTAGGTCCTCAGTCAGATTTAGTTTATATTTCTCATTGTTAGACCAAAGTAGTGATCTGGGGCGTGTCCTTTAGAAATTTCCCTCCAAGGCTGAAGTACTTGAAACCCCAGTTGCCGGGAATCTTGGTGGCTGCTGGCTCTGATGAATTCAGCTCCGAGAATTTCCCTCAGTATCAGAAAGACTTTTCACCCAAGTTCCCTCCTCTTCCTTAGAGGCAGCCTGGTATCCAAGGACGGGCGTTGTGATGGTATAGAGACCTGGTCCCCTTGCCTTAAGGTAGGAGAGCCCTAAAAGACCACTCTAGCCCCACAGCTCACCGTGCCCTGTAACTTTTCTCGGGACCCATTGCAATTCAACTCCTCTTGTATGTACAATCCCGACTCCTTTATCCTCCACTGGTGTTGATCTTTAAAGTTGTCCCCAGTAAACCCCCTACACACACATCTCCATCCCAGGGTCTGTGTTTCAGGGAAACTGACCTGTGAACACCAGTCACTGTCAGAGGAGACAGTGATAATGTGATTGGCTTAAAAAATTATGCTCTATCCAAAAGCACCCTGAGGCCAGAGCAAAACACAAGTTTTCATCTTACTTCACTGGTTTCTCCTTCATTTATTTATTCTTCTTCGACCTGCCCCTACCCCACATTTTAATGTTGAGTGCCTCAAAGCAAAGTCCTTGATCTTCCTCTCTATGTAGATTCACTGCCATAGAGATCTCTTCCCATCCATGGTCTATGTGCTAACATGTCCCAAATTTATTTTTTTTAACCCCGAGCTCTCTCCCAAATTTCTGTACTGATTGCTCAACTTCCAACCTGTTATCTCCATTTGAGTATATAAAATCACAAAAACTCTCTATGTCCAAAGATGAGTTCCTAATCTCCTACTCAAGCCTACTTCAACCCCAGCAGCTCAGGTGATGGCAATTCTATTTTTCAGTAGCTCAGACCATACTGAGCACTGGAATAATCTCTGGTCACTCTTTTTTGTCATTCCTTATATCCAATTCATCAGGAAATTCTACTGGTTTGACCTTCAAAATATACCTAGAATCTGATAATTTCTTACTATCTCCACTGCTACAACCCTGGTCCAAGCCACCATCATTTTTTGCCTGGATTCCTGCAACAGCTGCTACCAGGCCTCCTACAGCCTGTTCTCAACACAGCAGCCAGGTGATCAGTTTCAAACATAACCGGACCAGGTCACTCCTCTGTCCAAAATCCTGCAAAAAAGTGTGATTACTTTACATGATTACTATCATGTAAGAACATGACAGATGGAATGAGTTATTCCCATGTCCAAGTACTTCTGTGTGGAGAGGGAAGAGGGGCAAGTGCCATACCATGTTTTGCTTTGCTAACACCAGCCTCATCCAAATCAGAGCTATACATCCTCCATGATCTATTCCACGGTGGTCTAGTTTACTAAGGACATCTTCTTAAACACACACACACACACACACATCAAAGCTTCGCATTTCCCATTCAACACTCCTAAACTGGAGTATCCCTTCTGTCCCATTTTCTATTAAAATTTGGACCAGGGAAATGACTTTGGTTTTCTGTCCAAAATAAACTGGGGAGATGTTTTAATGAAAAGGGAAAGTAACAAGCTATATTGTTTGTCTACAGTTTTCTCTTCTTCAGAAGATATTTTGATCTCAGTTCCCTGATACCTTCCGTTCTCACTGTGATACTGAAAAATTTTGCAAGTGTAAACATTACATCCCAGACTTTCTCTGTGCCTTGAAGAACAGTAGCTGACTTTGCCATGCCCTTCTTTTCTCATTATAATCTGAAGGACAATTTTATTATCTGAGTAAACTAACTATTGGATACATGTTGAGTAAAATGAGGACTGAGAATTGATTATTTACTTAGGCAGAAAAAGGAAGTTTCCCACCAAGAGACATTATTTGCCATGAAGTGAATTTCCTTCATTTTTCTTGAATCTTTAGCACAAAATGTACTAGAAGAGTCACATTTTCCTTGAGTGGAATCCTTGAATATTTATAGAGTCTGAGGTGTTTTTTTAAAAAAATATGAGTACTGATTATCTATCTATACATGTGATGTGATATTTTGGTAAACTCGGTATAAAGGAATTGTTAACACAGTGAAAGAAATTTTTGTGCACCACACATGGGCTGACACAAGCAGTTTATCTAGGATGAATCAATTAATAAACATTTATGAAGGGTCCAGTTGTAGTTTAGGCACTATTGGCAGTGTACATTGGGTAGAGAGACTACAAGAATAAATAAGTCTAACCATCTTCTATTAAGATACTCTATTCTTAATTTGTTGAATACCTATAGATGCTAGGACACTCTGTTTCCAATTTTTTGAACTCCACAACTGGAGAATTTATCTCTAGCTTTTTCCCGTCTGTAGCAGAGTCTCAGCAGAGTCAGAAGCCTGTACTGAAATCGGTAGAGAAATCATTTCACTTCCATCCCTGTTTCCTCCAGTTTCTTCCTGCTTCCATCTTCTCAATATTAACTCATTGCTGTAACGTAGTGTTAGGTTAAGCAAAAGACAGACATTGAGTACTGCTCTTCAGGAATAAGTGGTAAGCTCAGAACCATAAAATAATTTTTTTTTTTTATAAGAGACTCTTTTTTTTTTTTTAATTTATTTATTCATTTATGGCTGTGTTGGGTCTTCGTTTCTGTGCGAGGGCCTTCTCCAGTTGTGGCAAGCGGGGGCCACTCTTCATCGCAGTGCGCAGGCCTCTCACTATCGCGGCCTCTCCCGTTGCGGAGCACAGGCTCCAGATGCGCAGGCTCAGCAATTGTGTCTCACGGGCCCAGTCGCTCCGCGGCATGTGGGATCTTCCCAGACCAGGGCTCGAACCCGTGTGCCCTGCATCGGCGGGCAGATTCTCAACCACTGCGCCACCAGGGAAGCCCCATAAAATAATTTTTAGATAAATAAAATGTCCTTGGATTACCCTCTCAATCAATAAATCCAGCAGTTAATTTGTGACTTTCTAAGTATACTCTCCCCTCCCCCCCACTCTTTGATATTTCATCGGCAAGAGTCTGTTTTGTATTCTGTGTGTTTCTTTTTATTTCATTGAGCTCACATGCCCCCTGGCAAACCTGCCTTTCTCTTTCTCTAGATGTTGGAGGATTCTGTATTCTATCTAAAAACTTGAATTCAGAATTGACAATAGTAAAGCAAATTACTAGAGTTGCTATCAAACAAAGCCTTGAGTTTTCTAGGATGAAAATTATGAATGATGCATTGAAAAAAAAGAAAATCATAGACTCTGATGCAAAAGCACAGCATTTAATGGAATAGTAAAGAAACAAAATCTGATAAGAAGTCATAGCAAGCAGAATGCAGACTATTCAGGATGTGAGGCAGCAGTTCATGGTTTTCTTCCAGGTTTGATATAGAAAAATGAGTTTGTTCAAAGTAAATTGTTTTCTACCTGGGACTTAAAAATATAGTTCAAACAATAAATAAATGTGTATATGTATATATATAATATGTGTGTGTATATATATACATATACACATTTATTTATTTATTGTAGATAAACAAATACTTATATACAAACATGCACAAATATATACATATTAATATATACGATGTGTATAAAATATGTACATACTTATTTAATAACCTATCAATTTACAAAACAAAGATGAGAGGTGTTTTTTTTTAAAAAAATGAAACATTTATAAAAAGCACATATATAGCTTAAAATTCTTTAAAGCTGTCTTAAAGACATTAATAAAGATCTTAATGTACCTATCAGGTAAGTACCTATCAGAGTACTTATCTAATGAACGTAATTATATAGACATTGTGAAGTACGAGAGACTTCTCTTTGCTTCATCTATTGTTTTATCTTCTTAGGTTTTCATTTTCTTACCAGATGTATTTTTAACAGTCTAAGATGCATGTAATTTCCTTACTTTTTTGCGTGCTTTGTTTTGGCTCACTGGGAAATGGAAGCACTGCTGATGTAAGAAGCAAGGGCATATTCACTTGGAAAATAAAAGGAAAGTTCATCCTTATCAAATCTCCAACTTTCTATAAACAGATTATGTCAGACAATAGAGACACACTAAGTCTAACCTTTCCAATAATTTTGCAAGAGTGTCAATCACATCTATTTTCTAAATCCAGGAATATCCTATTAAAGTTTAAGGCACTTGACAAAGTACATTCAATTAGTTGGTGACACAGCCAGAATTCAAAGACTTCTTGACAAACTTTGCATGACATTCAACGAGAAGCTAATACCACTAACCTTCCAGGGAAAATTTTTATCTTCTTTACAACATCTTACTAATTGTTTTGAAACCTAATCTATCCAGATATTTTCCTATAACATTTCAGAACATGGCTCGCTCCTCTTCTCAAATTAAAGAGGCAACATGAAATGGTAAGTCTCGGCCATTAACAACAAAAACAACAGCAACAAGACCTGGAAGCTTAGCTAGTTTGTATTTCAAGTTAAAGGTGAGCTCCTTTGCATTATATCAAAAGGATTCTAGGTGTTGAAAAACTCTGGTAAATAGAAAATAGCCCAGTCAGAAGTTATATATATCATGGAGTAAAAAAATCAACATATAAAGTAAAAGCAGATATTGAAGACTGAGGATGATTTTGGAAAATTACGTAGCTCAGGGAATCCTAGATACAGATATCATGTTCAATAGTTCTAGAGTATGGTTGCTGCTTGCCTACCTTTTTCATAATAATCGTAGACCATGACTGGGGCTGGCTTAATGTTTGACACATGGTTACTCTGCTCAACGGAGAAGGTGAAACTCTTTGCTGTACCACAAACCTGTAAAGATACAAATTATAAACACATCAGAGCAAGTCTACAAAAAAGAAAATCACAGAGCAAATTATTTCCAGAAGTTTATGTTCTACCCAATTAAATAAATCCAGGGTATCATGATCTAATATAATGACAAAATAATGAGTTAAGTAACATTAAATTGTATAAAATGTTAAATTTCACTGATTATATTGAGGTGCACGAAATTTAGTTGAAAACATTATAAAAATGTAGGCATTTATGGAAGGTCAATGAGGTATACATAGAAAGGATGACCCTGGAACTCATGCCAGCCTCCGCTGGAGTTCAAGTCAAACTATAAAAGAATTATACATCTTTGACCAGACTATATTAGATACTGTGAGGAATAAAAAACACAG